>NW_020526491.1:0-30922 GCF_003368295.1 Carassius auratus | reverse complement strand
TTGTGCTGCCTCTAAATAGTCCAATCAGCATCGAGTCGTGTTTTGTGTAGTACCTCCCCTTTTTGGGCGATTTCTGTCAAACTGAGAATCGCCCCGAATGCTCTGCACAGACTTTCATTCAAAGATCTTTTTTTTTTCGAACTGCAGGCACTGCAATGCAATCTCAATAAGTTAAGAGAGGGCTAGCCCAGAGTCATATATGTTGTGTTTTCGACGTGCATCCTCGGTAGTTCAGACTTTGTGCACTCGATTCGGGAGTGTGATGTCCGCGATGACGCAGGTCCGGTAAATCTGCAAACAGCAGCATACTTGAAAACATCAGTCAACTTGACTTGTAACTTGCTACTGCAATTTTCCTCTCTGTTTATTTACAATAAAACAAATTATGATATCAAATACCACTGCCTCCTTTCATTTTCATTTCAATATAATAACAGCTGCAGAAATTTACTTAGTTCAGAGATACTGTATGTGTACACTCACAAAGGATTATTAGGAACACCATACTAATACTGTGTTTGACCCCTTTCGCCTTCAGAACTGCCTTAATTCTACGTGGCATTGATTCAACAAGGTGCTGAAAGCTTTCTTTAGAAATGTTGGCCCATATTGATAGGATAGCATCTTGCAGTTGATGAAGATTGTGGGATGTGCATCCAGGGCATGAAGCTCCAGTTCCACCACATCCCAAAGATGCTCTATTGGGTTGAGATCTGGTGACTGTGGGGGCCATTTTAGTAATTTACAGTGAACTCATTGTCATGTTCAAGAAACCAGTTTGAAATTATTCGAGTTTGTGACATGGTGCATTATCCTGCTGGAAGTAGCCATCAGAGGATGGGTACATGGTGGTCATAAAGGGATGGACATGGTCAGAAACAATGCTCAGTTAGGCCGTGGCATTTAAACGATGCTCAATTGGCACTAAGGGGCCTAAAGTGTGCCAAAAAACATCCCCCAGAGAATTACACCACAACCCCCAGCCTGCAGAGTGGTAACAAGGCATGATGGATCCATGTTCTCATTCTGTTTACGCCAAATTCTGACTCTACCATCTGAATGTCTCAACAGAAATCGAGACTCATTAGACCAGGCAACATTGTTCCAGTCTTCAACTGTCCAATTTTGGTGAGCTTGTGCAAACTGTAGCCTCTTTTTCCTATTTGTAGTGGAGATGAGTGGTACCCGGTGGGGTCTTCTGCTGTTGTAGCCCATCCGCCTCAAGGTTGTGTGTGTTGTGGCTTCACAAATGCTTTGCTGCATACCTCGGTTGTAACGAGTGGTTATTTCAGTCAAAGTTGCTCTTCTATCAGCTAGAATCAGTCGGCCCATTCTCCTCTGACCTCTAGCATCAACAAGGCATTTTCACCCACAGGACTCCACAGGACTTGTAAACCCTAGGAATGGTTGTGCGTGAAAATCCCAGTAACTGAGCAGATTGTGAAATACTCAGATTGGCCCGTCTGGCACCAACAACCATGCCATGTTCAAAATTGCTTAGTGACAGGATAACAGTTTGGCTGACAAAGAAACATTTGGGTTTCATTGTATGTAATAGTTGTAAAATGTGAAATTGTATTTGAATAAGATGTTCAAATGTTAAACATTATTTACACAATGGATCACTATTCACTATTCTTAAACATGACATGATGAAGTTGTTTTTCAGTCAAAGAAAAGACAAGAGAAAATGTTTCCATTTTAAAAAGACTGTTCATTTAAATATAAAAATTAACTCACATGTTGTTTTAATGTTGCATGACTCACTCTGCAGAAGATACTTTAAAATCTTAGTAAGAGGATAAAATATGTGACAGAAGTAAATGTGCATTTATAATAATAAATACACTGATGGGGCTGTGAAGGCTGGTAAAAACTGGTTATTAAAAAAAAAAAAGATTAAAGAAAGCATGACACAGGATGCTCACACCAATTTTATTAAGACACGGATACATTTGTAGAGGTTTGTTTCAGGCTTTGTATACAATTGTACTAATCTCCTCCAAGGACAACTAAGTAGTCTTATCAAAAGAAACTATTAAAAATAAAGCCCCACAAATGAAATATATAAAATGCGAAATACACCAAACAGTAAAAACTATATTAGGTAAGATAGGTTAATTTAGCTTATTGATTGTTTTTCTGTGTGCCTGTAAACAATCAAGCAGAACATGAAAGACAATTTATCATATTACACAAACTATCCATTGTTTTGGCACTGTTGCAGTTAATGCTATATTAATGCTTAACATAGACACTTCGTTACCTGTTCAAAATAATCCATTAAAACAAATAGAGATTTGACGAGCGTGCACTGATATTTTCAGTTCCATTCGTTTGCACGTTGTTTCAAGGACACGCCCACAATAAGGGAACTAATGAATATTCATGTAAACTCCATCCACGGTAAAACTTACACAACACCGTTCAGAGCACACTAGCGTATGGACCAATCCCGTTGCTGTTTCTGCGGATGAGATTAGTATGTGCATAAGTCCTTGTGAGACTGATTACACGCGGCTCGTACTGGCGTTTACTGATCGGAATGCAACAAGTGGAGTTCCACAGACTGCAATCTCCTTCAACCTCCAGTCTGTTTGAGATGTGGTTTTATTTGAGTTTGAAATGTCACGGTTTATAGTGGATTTTATGGATTGTCACCGATGGAGTGAATTTGTGGTAAACTGCCTTAAGGCTTTTAAAGTGGAGGTTAGACCCTCCTGCAGTCCCTTCTGATAAATAACTGATATAATTTCTTGTAAAAACTTACTCTGTTACTAACGTAACTTTGGTTCCCTGAAATAAGCTCAATGAGGTTACGTCTGGCCTAGCCTGAACATCCCATGTTCGTATCGCCTCAGTACCAAAGGGACAGATTACATACAAGCAGAGCTTGAGTCTTGGGCAAAGAATGGCCAAGAGCATGAGTAAATGAGGAACAAAAGGTAACCTTTACACAGAAAGTACCCTAGTATGAAGTGCCGGGATGTCTAAATTATAAAATCTAGTAAATGTGGACGCCGAGTTCCAACCAGGCCGCAGAACAAATTTTTGCAATATTCAAACCACTAGACCATGCCCAGGATGAAGACACTGCTCTTGTCAAATGGGCTCTTACTCCAATTGGGCTTTGCAGGCCCAAAGAAGAGTAGGCTAGCTGGATTGAATCCACAATCCACTTTGAATGCCTTTGCTTTGAGAACGGTAACCCTCTGGCGCGGTTTCCAAAGCATATGAAGAGCTGCTCTCGATCGTCCTCTGTGTTTTGTAATGCAGAGAGAGTGACCACTTGTGCTCTGAAAGATGTGGAGAGCACCTTTGGTACATAGCCATGCTTTGGTTTCAGGACGACCTTTGAGTTGTTAGGCCGGAATTCTAGGCAATTAGGGCTTTTCGAGAGTGCTTGCAAATTGCCCACATGCTTAACAGACGCTAGTGCCAACAGCAGTGCGGTCTTTTGCGACAGGGCCTTAAGGCCTATGGACTGTACAAAGGTTCAAAGGGGGCCCTCTTTAGGACTCTCAGTACTGTGGGCAGGTCCCATGAAGGGACAGTGGAAGGGCAAGGCGGATGAAGCCTTCTGGCACCTCTCATAAATCGGACGACTAAGTTGTTCTGCCTACTGACTGGCCTGCTATAAGGTCATATGACGCCGCTATAGTCGCTACGTAGACCTTGAGCGTGGAGGAGGATCATCCCTTCTCCAAGAGCTCTTGTAAAAATGACAGTATCCCTGATATGTCACAGGAGGTTGGGTTTTCACCATGGTCTGACCACCAAGATGAGAACACAGACCATTTGGAGGCATAGATGGGTCGTGTAGATGGAGCTCTAGCCTGTGAAATTGTGTTTAGCACACGCTCAGGGAGTTCTGTGGGTTCCCGTCGAGCGACCAAAGGTGCAGAGACCACATCTCTGGGTGTGGATGCCAAAGCATTCCGTCCGCCTGAGAAAGGAGGTCCCGTCTCAGAGGAACGGGCCATGGGGCCGCAGTCAGCATCTGTGACTGGTCGGCTATCCAGTGCTGATTTTCCCAGAGTGGGGCTACAAGAAGAACCCTGCATCTCTGGTCCCTGACCCGCCTGATTACTTGTGGAATCAGAGGAACCGGAGGAAAAGTGTAAAGAAGACGGTTGGGCCAGTCTTGGGACAACGCGTCCTCGATCTTGAGGAGACTCCGCTACTTGACAGCATATCTGCACCCTTGTTCAGTTTGCCCGGTAATGCACTGGGTCTGTGCTCTGGGTCCATTACATCAGTCGCGGAGTTAGTCTGAAGAGACGCGCCAATGACAGCCCACCTTGGTGATTTATGTAAGACACCACTGTCATGCTGTCTGATCTGACCAGCACGTGGTGGTTCTTTAGGTCTGACAGGAAGCTCTGGCAGGCTCGTTGAATTGCAATCATCTCGAGGCAGTTGATGTGAAGCCTGCTCACCTCTTTCGATTTATTAAAATTATTGCCAAGTGTTCATATTGCTACCCCTGTGTTGACAGAAGTTGAGAGTCAGCGAGACCAAAAGCACTTCCTTTAGCCTGGGGATTATTCATTTCACTTTTGGTGTAAGAGGGCCTTTACAGTTGCCAAAAATATAACTTTTATTTCTTGTATTATCTTCTATTTAAAATAAGTAAGCAAGTCTAGCCCATGTCAAAAAAGCAGTGCAAAATAAAGCAATGTAGCCTACTACTTTCCATAAAAAGTAACTGGGTAATGCGATTTGTTACTTTTTATGGAGTAATGCAACATTGTAATGCATTACTTTTAAAAGTAACTTTCCCCACCAATGTTCTCTGTGTTTGTGATATCATCCTATAAAAATAAAGAGATTATTTTAGTCATCAAAATCGTGTACAACTTTAAAGGAAAGAAACCAAAATGTGCTCACATGCTCGTTTTAGTTTTCATGAAATCTGGTATGGACAGCAAACAAGAAGTGAACATTGTGTGTCCACATCTGGAGGTTGCACAAGTGTTTAGGGTAAATGAATCATCCAAAATGCACTACTTAATGGAATTGAATCGCATCACTTCCTCATAAAATTAAATTTGTCTTGGAATAAACTAAACATTTCATCGACTTTTACACATAATAACCTAAAACCTCATGACAGCAACAAAACATTGCATGATAGGCTGATAATAATAGGGTAAAAGCTATAAATAAATTTGAAAGACTTTTACATTTTATATTTGAACATTTCCGATTTCCACTGAAGTAAAAAGTCAAAATCTGCAGACTGCATCTGATTGCTTTTTATTTTTTATTATATTTTTGATCCCTCGTGTACAGGTGCATCTCAATAAATTAGAATGTTGTGGAAAATTTCATTTCAGTAATTTGACTCAAACTCATGTATTAAATTAATTAAATGCACACAGACTGAAGTAGTCTAAGTCTTTGGTTCTTTTAATTGTGATGATTTTGGCTCACGTTTAACAAAAACCCAAC
Source organism: Carassius auratus (assembly GCF_003368295.1). NCBI lineage: Eukaryota > Metazoa > Chordata > Actinopteri > Cypriniformes > Cyprinidae > Carassius > Carassius auratus. Next base: position 25,468 of record NW_020526491.1, on the reverse strand, counting down.
AATTCACTATCTCAACAAATTAGAACACTTCATACAACTAACACAAAAAAAAAACATTTAGTGAATTGTTGGCCTCCTGGAAAGTATGTTCATTAACTGTACATGTACTCAATACTTGGTTGGGGCTCCTTTTGCTTTAATCACTGCCTCAATTCAGTGTGGAATAGAGGTGATAAGTTTGTGGCACTGCTGAGGTGGTTTGATAGTGCTTCTCGTAAATCTACACACATGCGAATGCCTCCTCATTTTTTCTGCACTACTACAATTGGTGAAACCCAAGGTGATGCATAAACTTTCTCAATAACACCTAGGTGAAGAAGATGTTGAAGTTCTTCAGAAACAGCATTACGAACAGACAATGGTAAACAAGTTTTTGACGTACAGGTGCAACATTGGAAGAGATCTTTACCTTATGCAGGAAACCTTTTGCACATCCCAATTTATCCACAGGCACTGAAGCAGAAAATGTACTGCATTGATATAGCGCTTTCAACAGACCACATGGCCATCCAAAGCGCTTTACAATTTTGCATTCACCCATTCACACACTCATTCACACACCGACTGCGGTGTCAGCCATTCAAGGCGCCATCCAGCTCGTCGGGAGCAGCTGGGGTTGGGGTGTCTTGCTCAAGGACACCTCGACACTTGGTCAGGTGGAGCCGGGGATCGAATCACCAACCTTCCAGTTTTTAGACAACCTACATGAACCACTGAGCCACTGCCACCCCAAATGCCCATTACATGTGCTGGAAGTTGAGCAGATTTTATCGGAACAGAAAATCCTCCAAAGTGAAGATGCAGACCTTTAATTATATCCATTCCGAGAAGAGCAGTGTCTGACTCAACTATAAAAAATTAAGTCTCACAGTTAACATAATTCTTGGTAACAGTAACCGGTAAGCATCCAAGCACTGGTATTGGATCATGGGAATAAGTCACCAATTCAAAAGGGAAAAGGCAGCAAGGCATCTTTCTTAAAGTATGTCTTGTACACAGATTTTGACAAAATGGAAACAGAGGGCCCAGAATCTGCTATCAACTCCATAGGTACAGAAGCAGAAGCGGTTGTGATTGTAGCAGTACACTTAATCTCATCAGTTAGCACATTTTGCATGTTTAAAATTTTAAGTTCTGGCAATTCAATTGAATTTACTGAGCGGGTTTCTTGTGAACGACATTCTCTTGAAAAATGTCCAATCTTTTGACAATTATGCCATTTTCCTGAAACAGCAGGGCATCTAGAATCATTTGCAAGATGTTTAGATGATCCACAACGATAACATGCATGGACTGAAGTCATCTTAGAAGCTTTAGAAGAAGTATTAAAGGAAACAGAAGGCTTTGTAGATGCAGATTATTTAGTTTTATACTGACAAACAACTGCCATAGACTTATCTTGTATTGCTTGCACAGGCACCAGCTTCCCATCTAATTATAGTTTTAATTTGTTCACCAGCAGCTTCAATTTGAGTAGCAATTATGATGGCTTTACTAAGAGTCAAATCAGTTTCCAACAACAGTTTTTCTCTAATACGATGACTGGCCATATTTTCTACTAATTGATCATGTAACATTTCATCAAGATTTGATCCAAACTCACATGGGGCTGCTAAATCTCGGAGTGAGGTTACATATTGTAGGACTGTTTCGCCAGGTACTTGAGCTCGTTTTCTAAAAGTATGCCATTCTGCAATTACATTCCGTCGAGGAACAAAGTATGCTTGTAAAACCTCAGTAGCTTCCTCCATCGTCTTTCCTTGATTTGGCAAAGTATAAAATAATCTCTGACCTTCTGTGCCCTAACAAAAAGCTTTGGGAAATAAAGCTTTCTTTTGTGCAATAGGCCATTCAAATCCAGATGCATTAATGACCAATAAATAATTTCTGAACATCTTTAGCCAAACATCAAAGGATATCGAAGGCTCACCTGGACATGGCAGAAATGGGGTAGGAAATGATGCAACTGCAGCCATCTTTCATTCATAAAGGTAAAATCCTCGTCGCCAATTTTGTAGCGTTTCAAGTCCAGGTAAGCATGAAGAGTCAGATTCCAGAAGTTACATATTCAAAGATTTATTAGCATTAAAGGCCAACAACAAACATAGCCTGTATATTTATAAATTGTTATTTTTTAATCATTGTTTAGAAGTCTGAGGTGAACGTCAGTGAGCATTAGAGAGGAGTAAGATCTGTTCAGATCAGCAGCACTGTTTCTCCTCAGATCCACCGACAGATCCTGAAGTTCAGTCAAACTCTGTGTATGAAACACCTTCATACTGAGAGATTGTGGTGATTTATCACTGTTTGCTTCAAATTATCAGAATTGTTACCCAAAATTTTTACACTTTAAAACAGGATTTTCTTTTGCCTTTTTGTAATAAAAATGACTGAAATCTGTCTGAAATTAAAATGTCATGTAAGATTTCAAATAAAGTTTCCTTGTGCTATGAATCAACTTTGTAATGTTTTAGATCGTTTGTTTACTTCTCTTTTTGAGTGACAGCAATTATTATTCACTCCCCTAACTGATCAGGTGACAAGTGAAAGTAATATCTGGATGCAACAAACAAGACTGATAATCACTTTTTTTTTCAGAACTTGCTGTGGTCATTTCTAGTGTTCATTAACCAGCTGATTTGAGTATTTGTGCATTTTTGGCATTTGTGCATTTGTGTTTTTGTGGCATTTGTGGTATTTCATTGATCTTAAATACTTAAAGGCCCTTGAAGAGATGGTTTTCACATCCTCTTTTACTATATAATGAATACATAATCATATTTTTCTTAAAACTATGTATCTAATCTGGTATTAATGTTATGCCAATGTCTGTATTTGGTATCTGAGAGGTGACTGACGGCATGCAGTAACTGTTTACTCATTCATCCCGGCTTTCAGAAAATAAAATATGTGTTTGTTTTGCAATAATTCATCAGAATCATTATATAATCAAAAGTTATATGCCTTAAAGGCTCACTAATGGCAATCACAGTTATGTAACTGTTATGTTTGGTTAACATTTCTAATACTTTTTAGGGTGTACCATTAGTCGCTATATATTTTGAAGTTGCTAGAATTATCTGTACGGTTAGCGTATCACAACCTGTAGAATTGACATCAACCTTTTTTCTACAGTCTTTGGAAGTGTGGAGAATAGTGAGTTTTCGAGTCAGTTCAAGTTTAACCACATCTTCTTTGTGGGAGTGGTGTCCTTCTTCTTCTTTTTAAGTTCTGCAGCATTTCTGCTCAGATTCACTCTAAAGTTAACCTCCTAACTGTATATGAATTAAACAACCAGAGAATGAGGACGGTGCAGCTTTTACTCTTGTGTAAGTTGAAGTTAATTCAAGATTTTGTTCTGTTTTTATTATTTTATTGTCATGTGTTTAATATAAATAATCTAAATAATATGTTTGTTTTTTGTGTAGGTCTGCTGGTGTGTCAGACTACAGAGAGTTTAACTGATAAACTGGTGAATTTAGGGGCAAACGTGACTTTAGACTGTCCGATTGATGTAAAAGACATTTATTGGGTTTTCCAGAAACTGACAGACTCTCCTCTGCTGATACTGCGAACTTTCACAACACAATCTAAAACAGACAAAAGGCTAAGAAACAAATATTCATCACTTACTTTTAGCCGATTATTTATAATGAACGTAACTATGAATGAATTAGGAATATATTATTGTGTAAAACCAGACAAAACTCTACAGATCAGCAATGGCACCAGACTTTACATCACTGGTAAGTGTGTTTAAAATTATCTCTACAAATTGATCAGTTGTTATACATATAAGTAGTTATTATCTACATATTGCATTAAATTTGTATTTTAACCTTTATTTCTATCAGAGGTAAATGAAAAATGTACGTATGTTTGGTATTTCCAAACACTAAACTCTTGCATTTTCTGTTCAGAACAAGCTGCTCGAGATCACAATCAGACAGAACTGAAAAATAACTCGCAATGTCAGAAGTCTCTCATAGTTTTGTGCTTCATACCAATCATTGTGATGTTACACGATATGATGTCATTTTCTGTTATTTTTCCGTTATTTAATGAAGAACTTAGTACAAAATTCCCGATGTTGCTCTGATTTTCACGAAAATTTAACCAGATCCTCTTCAGACCATGCTGAAAAAAGTTATGGAGTTATTAAGTTGATTTGTCTAACCATTTTCGAAAAACGTGTGATAGAATTTTTATTTTGTGAAAACAGTAGTAAGGCTGTATCTCCTCAATGGTTTAATGTATTCAGACCAAATCTTAGTCCATGACATCACAACCATGACCTGAGATTAAATTTCAGCACAGCACCACCTAGTGGTCAGAACATTTGTAAAATTGCTATTTTTGCTTATAACGTTTGAATGATTTGGCCAAAAATCAAAACTGGTCTCTTTAGATTCACTGGAGCATGCCGATTCGAACCATAACCAGTTTTCCCATGTCAGCCATTTTGGGCGTCATCCATTTTGAATGTTGTCATAAAAAGCTATATTTTACCAATGCATTGGCATAATGAAACTCGATGTGTATATTCAGCACTATGCTCTGATGGGACTCAAAATGTTTGGGGGCAGCACCACCTTGTGTTCAAGCTGTATCTGAGGCTGTATCTCTGCAAAGCTTTGACATATTGACACCTCATACTGACCACGCCACATCCGTTTGGTGACAGCGCCACCTGTGGTCAAAAGTGATAAATATTGCTTAACTAATAATAATGACATTTCTAAAAATACTAACAACATTGTTATATTTGTCTATTACTTTTGTCATTTCTGAAATGATATTTATGCAGATTTGTTTCCAATCTAAATGTGAAGGATGAATACCCTTTATTTTAAAAGTTTACTAACTATCCAAACAATAAATTAATACTTTGCTTTTCTAAAAGAAGTGTCTCAAGATGACAGCAGTAATACCACACTGCCCATCACTGGTAAGTCACTGTCAGTAAATATATTCAAAATAAATAACTAAATGTCATGAATGCATGGCATTTATTAATTTTTTCTTACAGTTATTCAAACATTATAGAAGTTACTTTACCAGGACATTTTTCTAATAATTATAGAAACATTACAGAAGTTACTTTACCTGGCTGTAGAAGATAAAACTTGATATTTTTCTCAAAAACACAGAATCTCTTCGAAGTCACAATCCACCACAAGATCAGATTCCCATCATTATTTTAAGTCTGTTGACTGTTGCGCTGTTTGCTGCAGTGATAGGTGAGTTAAAAATCAAGACCATAATATATTTAAACCATGTGATGTAAAGATATCTAAGCTTTAAAAACATTTTTTACATTTATTATAGATATTATACTTGATATAAAATAATTAAAACATATTTATAATAATAATATTATAAATTATATATAAAATAATAATGAATTATACATAAATATAATATTTAAGTACAGTTTTGTTTGTATTATTTATTGAGTAGCAGCATTTAATCAAATATTGTGCTACTCTAGGTTTATTAATGATGAACCATAAACTGTCTAAGGAAATTCCTAAATATGCCAATTTTCATCAGGTAAGATGTTTCTTATTGCTGTTTATGTTAAAATGTTGGTTATTATCACTGCTTTTGCAATTTTTTTTATATTCTAGAAAACAAAACAAGAAATGTTTAATTAAATAATTAATTTGTAAACATAAAGAACTGGCTTGATAAATGGAAATAAACATGCATGATTTTTTTTTGTCATTTGTTTAGATTTCTACAATGAAGTTTGGTGAGAGTAACAGAGGAAAAACAGATACTGTATATCTAGAGGTGCTGCCAAATATCTAGAGGTCCTGTGTGAAACAGTGATTTGTTGCTGTTTGCTTCAAATGAGCAGAATTATGCACTTTTCCTAAACATGTAATGAAATTACTTGACCTTGTCTGTTCATAATAAAACATGACTTAAATATGTCTGCAATGAAAATGTCCATCAAGTTTTATAATAACGTTTGCTTTTGAATAATATACTCTGTAATGTTTTTGATTGTTTTTTATGTCTTTCTGAGTTGCTAAAATCTGATTATATTGGGATGCAGTAACAGTAATGAGTTTATTCGCTCTCCTGTTTGATCATGTGACAGTGGATGTAATATGTGAATGTAACAAACACACAGCTTTTCATTTCACAAGACATTAACTGATGGACTGGAGTGGTGTGGATTACTTGTGGATTATTATGATGATTTTATCCATTATATTAGGACTCTCATTCTGATGGCACCCATTCACTTTAATAGATCTATTGGTGAGCAAATGATGTAATGCTACATTTCTCCAAATCTGTTCTCATTAAGAAACAATGATCTAAATCTTGGATGTCCTGAGGGTGAGCACATTTTCAGCAGTTGTTTAGTTTTGGGTGAACTCTCTCTTTAAAGAGACATTGTAGGTTGTCCAGTCATTTTGAGTTCAACTACAACTTCTTGGGAAGGGAGTGGTTTCCTTTTATTTCTTAAGTCTTGCAGCACTTCCTCTCAGATTTGCAAGTTAACCATCTTATTGTATATGAATTAAACAACTGGTGCAGCTTTTACTCTTCAGTAAGTTTTAAGTTCATGCCCAGAATAAGACGGAATATTGTTTACAGCAGTGAACACACACACACACACACAGAGAAGTGGGGAGCCAGTATTGAAGGAGGAAGAGAGCACTGTTCATTCGCCCCACTACACTTCCTGCTGAACCTGATACTCGAACCCACAAGTTTGACTCGTTAACCATTAGGCCATGACTGACCCACAAACAGAAATAATCTGAAATGAAATAATCTGAATGATCTGTGATCTGATTTGAACAACCCCAGACTGACTGACCTGTGTTTTGTTTTATTAAGTCAAGTTGATTACTATTTTTTGTTTATATATATATATATATATATATATACACACAAACAATTAAGCTAACAATGTTTTACTCTAATTTTTCAGCAGAATATACTTCTCTAGACTGTATGAGATGAAGGGATGTATTGTACCTCTTCTTCATTTCTGCAGAAAATCTGCTTCAATTCCTCATTTTGACATTGCTGGTGTCTTTTCGTACAGGCTTTGACTTTGAGCTGGAATAACAATCATAAAATAGCTTCAGAAAACATCACAATGTTCAGTATGATGTATAAAACAATCAGAGACTGCTGTGTCATCTGATGTTGTGACTGTTAAAAATAAAGGTTTTAAATGTTACAACTTACAGCAACCTATGCATTGCACAGGTGAAGGATAAAAACATCATGAATCCAGTCATAAATCCATAAAAAGTCAGATCTAACATCTGTTTTTGACCTTTTTGATTTACACAGACCACTGTCATGTCTGTGTGGGGTGACAGGGCCCTGGTGAGATGGCAGTCAGGGTGCCAGAGGGGTCATATAGCCATAAATATTTAACCACATCTTCTTTGTGGGAGTGGTTTCCTTCTTCTTCTTAAGTTCTGCAGCACTTCTGCTCAGATTCACTGTAAAATTAACCTTCTTACTGCATATGAATTAAACAACCAGAAAATGAGGAAGTTGCAGAATTTACTCTTCATTAAACTGAAATTCATGCAAGATTGTGTTAAGCCAGTGTAAGGGCCTGACGACTGGTGTGATATGCTCAGATTTTCAGGTTCTAATCAGAATCCTGGTAGCAGCATTTTGGATGAGCTCCACTGCTCCGGGTGTGTGTATGTGTGTTTGTGGCACATCTAACAATTAATTTCACCAATGCATTGGCAGAGGGAGTCAATGGGGCTGTAGTCATTTGGGGATGAGGCTAGGTAAATCTGGGTATCATCAGCATAGCTGTGATAGGCAAGTTGTTTTTTTCTCATTATTGACTTAGTGGCACCATATACAGGCTAAACAAGAGCGGTGCAAGAATTGAGCCTTGTGGGACTCCGCATGTCATGGACGTCCACTTGGACTTATGCTCTCCTAGACTCAGATAATAGCCTCTCCCTTCTAAGTATGATCTGAACCATTTGAGTACCATCCCAGAAAGCCCGACCCAGTTTTCCAGTCTCTCTAGTAGTATGTTATGATTGACAGTGTCAAACGCAGCACTGAGATCTAGCAATACCAGCACTGATATTTTGCCAGAGTCACAATTTAAGCGAATATCATTTATTATCTTAAAGCTGCGGTAGGGAACTTTTGACGCTCTAGCGGTTAATAAACAGAACTGCTTGCGTCTTGCGGAAGAACATTGTAGCCGGAACTACTTCTCTCTGTTTATGTCTATGAAGAATCACAAAGGTACTGGGTTACTCTGCCACGGTGCTCCCGAAATCTAAAATAGTCCGAATATAAACACTTATTATAGGTGCACCCTAGTGATTCAGGACAAGCTAAAAACACGGTTTGGAAAATGGATTCATGGTGTACTCGCTTATTATGTCAATTTTTCTACATTTTGAACACAAACAAAGTTACGGACCGCAGCTCTGATTGGTTGTTTTTTACCGGGAGCAATGGAGTTTCTGCAAATGGCAATAGGACCACTGGGAGGAGCCAGAGGAGCTTGATTTTTTCACAGATTATCTGTCTCATATTCTACTGTCAGGACATAATGACAGGTTTAATAAATATGTAAAAAATATTTCACCTTATATACTCACCTTTAATGAGTGCTGTCTCTGTGCTGTGATGCTGTCAGAAACCTGATTGAAAATTGTTCAGGTATCCATGTGAGTTTAAGTTTTTGTTCAGCTGATTTAAAACTACCTATAATTTTGCCTATAAAAAGAAGATAAGATATTGGTCTAAAATTGCTCAAAATGGTGTTATCAGGATTGCTCTTTTTCAGGAGGGGCTTAACAACTGCAGTTTTCGGGGAGTTTGGAAATGTCCCAGAAAGAAGTGAGGCGTTCACCACTTCTAAAAGATCTGTTATTATAGCGGGGACCCAACACATATCACTGAGTGCTGCTATCAGTTGTTTTTGGTTCACCTTCAGCAGATAGAGGGTTTGTGCCCTGGCGTTGTGGCAGCGGTCGGAGAGCTCTCATAGGAACAGGGCCCACAGGCTTTGGTGGTTGGGGGGCCAGCCGATTTTTGGTGATTTCTGCGCCTTGCAGCGAACGAGTCTGAGAGTTAAGTCCCAGCATACACCAATTCCTCCATTTTCTGTGAGAAGCACAGAAGTGGAGATGCTGGAAAGAGGAATAATGTGTCCGGTGAGCGGGGCTGTGTCTCTGGTGTTTCCGGTGGCTGTGATATGTTGTCCTGGCTTCCCTGGCTGTTTTCCAGAAAGTCGTCCTCGGTTGCTGAATCTTGTAGCTGTTTTGATACATCACAGTCAGTCTGTGAGGAGCTCTGTGGGCAGGGCTCAGCCAGGGTAGTGTCCCTGAGCAGTGCTTGTTGTGGCTGCATGGTGTTATCAGTGTCCTTGTGGGATACAAGGGTTAAATCCTAGACAAATCAGAGAAAAGTACAGAAATAAGAAGCAAAGCGCGGAGCAGTAAGCTAGAACGTCCGAACGGTAACGAAGCGGGAAACAAATCTAGTAGATGAAGGATTCACAGACAAATATTCAACATTAACTTTGAGCTGTTTATTTATTGCTAAAATATCTACTGATGAATTAGGAACGATGTACAAACTGAGTTAAACTGGTATCTTAACTTTTATTTCTGTCCGAGATCTACAAAAACGCTGATGAATATTTGGTATTTCTGAACAAAACTCTTCACAGAAGCTGCTCAAAATCAGAAAGAGACAGAACTGAATCAGTCACAACATCAAACAAACAGTAGGCTCAGATTGTTTTATACGTCATACTGAACATTGTGATGTTTTCTGCAGTGATAGGTGAGAAGTCAGGATTCTGTGTGTATTATACAAAGCAGCAATAATAAACAATATCAAAGACCTTAAAATTATTATGTGTTACTTGATACATTATGATATATAGTGATGAAGTTTATAGTATTTAATCACGAATGTCGGTTCTGTTTATGGCCTATTTCAGATCAAACTCCAAGTGTGTAAAAAAAGACACCAGCAATATCAAGATGAAGAATCATTAATTCAGATCTGAATGTGTTTAGTGAATCTAATCTTTCTACATGAACATTAGAAGCTCATTTCTCTTTTGTTTTGTAGTTTTCTGAAGTGGAGTTTCATCTGTTTCTCCTGACCAACAACACTTTTGTTCCTTTTCAAAAGACAAAACCTAGACAAATATAATAGAGAGTAAATCATCTAATATAGTCTTATAGAAGTATATTCTGTTGTGAGTGAAAATGGTTGGCTTGACTGTTGTTTGTTTTATTGAATGATGTTTGATAGCTACCTAAGCATGTATGTGACGCAAAATTCTCAATATTTTATTTTCAGTATAGTTTATCTTTGTTTTTCTTATGATAAAGTCTAATAAATGAGCCCATACAACATGCTTGACTCAGGTATCATGTAAATAATGATGCAAATAAAAAAAGGCAATAAATAGACCTAAATAAATCACCCTTTTGTTGTTGATACAAAACCACATGACTTTCTTCTGTTAAACACAAAAGGAGAAATGAATGGTCAGTAGAGTTTTGTGTATGACGTGACCGGTTAGAGATTCCTCCTTCATAATGATCAGTGAAACAATGACCAGACACTTCTTAAAAGAGTTACAAATTAGATACAGATTCTCACAAGGACCGCTGACAGACAAAATAACTAATAATCTACATGAAGATGATTTTCAGTGTTAGCGAATAAATTTTTTTGTTTAATTAAGTCATCTGTGATTTAGTGACATTAAAGTCTCCTCAGTATAAGTTTAACAAACATCAGCTTTACGAGGGAAGGGCGCCATCTATCTGCTGAAACAAGAACCACCATTTGATGAGCCTCACTGAAGTAAACTCTCAAGAGTTTTATCAATAAAAAGGTTAAAAGCAAACGTTTCAGCAAATGTTTTATTATGAACAGACAAGAGCAAATCATTTTTTTAAAGTCTTTGGGAATCATAATTTCATTACAAGCATCTCTCAGTTCTGATCATTTGAAGCAAACAGCGATAAATCAACACAATCTCTCAGTAAGAAGTGTTTTTGTACAGAGTTTGGCTGAACTTGTAGATATTCAGGATCTGTCAGTGCTGCTGGTCTTAATGGATGTTATTCCTCAGTCATACTCACTGAAGTTCATGTCAGACTTCTAAATAAATGATAGAAAAAATATATATTAATAGCTTATTAACGTTTATAAAGACACATTCATTGCTTGGCTTACTAAAATTTGTTCTTGACATTAGATCTCAGTTATATTTGTATAAATGTGACCCTGGACCACAAAACCAGTCATAAGGATAATAATACATAATATAAAATCATTTGAAATCTGAATAAATAAGCTTTCCATTAATGTATGGTTTGTTAGGACAATAAAAATCTGGAAATTTGAAAATCTTTTTGTTGTTGTTGAAAAAAATCAACTTTAAAGTTGTCCAAATGAAGTTCTTAGCAATGCATATAACTAATAAAAAATTAAGTTTCAATATATTTATGGTAGGAAATTTACATAATATATTCATAGAACATGATCTTTACTTAATATCCTATTGATTTTTGGTATAAAATAAAAATGTATAATTTTGACCCGTGCTACAGGTTTTGTGCTCCAGGGTCAAAAACGTACAGCAGTTTATCACTTACCAGCGGTGTGCAGTCTGATACCGTCACTGATCTTTAAAGCCCAGCCTGCTTTTATACAGTAATAAATTCCCAAATCATCAACACTGACATTATTGATTATCATTTCGCTCCTGTCTCCCTCTAAATATTTGTTCCGGAATTTTTCATCGTAATAATCAGTCTCTTCAGATCCGAATGTTCGCATTATCATCATTGGACGAGCTGGCAGTTTCATCAAAAACCATATAGCGGCTTTACATTTAAACTCACAGGCTAAAGTCACATTGTGTCCTAAAATCACCTGCTGATCAGTTAAAGCTTCTGTGGACTGACTCCACACACACAGACCTGAAGAAACAGAAAACAGATGATTGAGATCATCTGATCATGACAGAATCACACTCAATCACACAGAAATAAACTTACAGAGCAGAGACAGCAGCAGTGTCTTCATTCTTCAGCTTGTTGAACTGTGTTCAGGTTAAACTTGTGTTCAGGTTGAAGTTTATAGTGTCTCTTAGAGGAAGTGCTACTGCTGAGCTGCAGAAAAGATCAAATGAACCAAATGACTCAGTGACATGAAGCAAGTCCAACCTGATCCTTTTACTGTAAGTGATGCACAAATCAGGATCAAATATACATAATAGCTATTTTAATTAACAAAAACAAAAAAAAACTAAATTGTAATACAGGACAAAATAAGTTTGGAGAAACAGCTGTATAGGACGCATCATTTTCTGCAGCTTCATCAAATTATTGTTAAAGATGTTACAAATAATTTTCTGGTAGTGACTGCTGCTTCCAGACCAAATAAACAGGTACATGAGGGACAAAACTATAATACAAATAAATAAAAGCAATCATCTGTAGGCTGCAGGTAATGAGTTTTACTTCAGTGGAAATTGAAATTGTTAAAATATTATAAAATGTAAAAGCTTTTCAAATGTAAAAAAAAAAAAGTGCTCCTAGCTCAAGTGGTACAGCATTGCATTAGGTTGGGGATTCGAATCCCAGGGAACACGTTAGGAGAAAATTGTTAACCTGAATGCATTGTAAGTCGCTTTGGATAAAAGCGTCTGCTAAATGCATACATTTAATTTAATTTTTTAATTTAATTTTAATGTATTTATAACTTTTACCCTATTATTATTAGCCTATCATGTGATGTTTTGTTGCTGTCATGAGGTTTTAGGTTCTTATGTGTAAATGACGATGACATGCTTAGTCCGAGACACATTTTATGAGGAAGTGATGCAATTCAGTTCCATTAAGTAGTGGATTTTGGATGATTCAGTTTCCCTAAACACTTGTGTAACCTCCAGATGTGGACACACAATGTTCACTTCCTGTTTGCTGCCCAGACCAGATTTCATCAGATACCAAAAAGAGCATGTCAGCTGTTCACGATTTAATGACTAAAATAATCTGTCTTTATTTTTATGGAATGATATCACAAATACAAAGACCATTGTTGGGGAAAGTTACTTTTGAAAGTAATGCATAACAATGTTGCATTACTCCATAAAAAAGTTTAACTTTTACTTTTTATGGAAAGTAATGCATTACTTTATTTTACATCATTTTTTTTCACCTGGGCTAGGCTTGCTTATTCTTTAAAAAAAAAAGAAAGAAAAAAAAAAGAGTTTTGGCAACTGTAAAGGCGCTTCTACACCACTGTTTCAGGCTGAAGGAGATGCTTTTGGTCTCACTGACTCCCAACTTCTGTCAAAATGCAGGGAGCAACATGAACACTTAAGGAAGCCCACTTAACATAGATCTACTTTTAATACTGAAGAACTCCGGTTTCATTTTTAATAAATACAGTCAATAACTAGCTGCTGTGTTTGAATGAAGAAAGAGTCTGCTGTAAGATACAAGAAACACAAAAGACAAGCCAAAATTATTACAATTTAAAAATATAAGCTATGTCTGTGATGGGAAAGCTGAATGTTTAGCAGCTTTAAAGTCTTAAATGTCAAAAATCATTCAAATGTTTATGTTAGTCCTCAAAACTAAAATATATTGTTTTTGAAAGATATTTCCTATTTAATATTTCACAAAAAAGGAAGTGAAAATTGTGTCTAAATTTCAAATCAAGCTTATCTGAAGGTTGCACGGTTGTGAATCATGATGGATCCTTTATTTTCAGACACAATGGAACTGAATTGTGTAATTTTTCCTAAAAAGAGAATTGTCTTAAACTAAATACACTTTTAAAAATAAAGGTTCTTCACGATGCCATAGAAGAGCATTTTCTGTCTAAATGGTTCCATAAAGAACCTTTAACATCTTCTTCAGATTATAAAACAGTGAGAAAGAGATGGTTCTTTAAAGAACTTTTTTGACTGAATGGTTCTCTGTGGAACCAAAAATGGTTCTACTATGGCATCGCATGGATTTTTATGAGTGTAATTAAAAAAAAAAAATCTCTTATTTAATGTTCTCTTATGAGCCTCTGATGTATTTATGGAGTGCATTAAGAAGGGTTTAATTCAGTTTTCTATAATAATAATAAAATATAATCACCATTTCCATAACACTTCCAAATGAAATTTTACTGAAGTAAAAAGTTGTACTCAGTCAATAATTATATTGTATTATATTATTATTATTATTGTATTATATATCTGTCGCCTGTAGATGATCAGTTTTATCTCTCTGCTCTGGACTGAGTGAAGACATTATGACATACACCCATTTCCAAAAGAAAAAAAAGTATATTTTAGAAACTTTTCGTTTTAGATTTTTAAATAAAATAGCAATTCTGAACTGATTGTGAATGGAAGGTAAGATGTATATTTGATCCTGATTTCTTTTCTGAAGCATGCATCACTTACAGTAAAAGGATCAGGTTGGACTTGCTTCATGTCACTGAGTCATTTGGTTCATTTGATCTTTTCTGCAGCTCAGCAGTAGCACTTCCTCTAAGAGACACTATAAACTTCAACCTGAACACAAGTTTAACCTGAACACAGTTCAACAAGCTGAAGAATGAAGACACTGCTGCTGTCTCTGCTCTGTAAGTTTATTTCTGTGTGATTGAGTGTGATTCTGTCATGATCCGATGATCTCAATCATCTGTTTTCTGTTTCTTCAGGTCTGTGTGTGTGGAGTCAGTCCACAGAAGCTTTAACTGATCAGCAGGTGATTTTAGGACACAATGTGACTTTAGCCTGTGAGTTCAGGTTAAAAGGTGTTATCTGGTTTGTAATGAAACTACCAGCTCGTCCAGAGATGATTCTGCGAACCTTTGGATCTGAAAAAAAGACTGAATATTACGATGAAAAATTCCGTGAGAGATATTCAGAAGGAGACCGAAGCCGTTTAGTAATCGATAATGTCAGCGTTGATGATTTAGGACATTATTACTGTATAAAACCAGGCTTTTCTCTACAGATCAGTGATGGGATTAGACTGCACACCGATGGTAAGTGACAAAATACAATTATTATTATTATTATTATTATTTAGGCAAAACTGTTTTGCAATCTCAGTGGCAAGAATAAATGCCCAGTTTAGGCGATACATTAAATGACTTTACTTGTGCTTTTCTAAAAGAAGTGTCTGAAGAGGACGGTGATCATAAAAGCCTGTACATCACTGGCAATACATCTGATTATTATTAAAATATCAACATTATTTTATTATTATTATTAGAAAAATGTATTTATATTAAACATTTATATGAAACCTGTTCAATTTGTATGAATGATCATTATTGTTGTATTATTGTTTAGGTGAACGTCAGTGAGCATTAGAGAGGAGTAAGATCTGTTCAGATCAGCAGCACTGTTCCTCCTCAGATCCACCGACAGATCCTGAAGTTCAGTAAAACTCAAATGTTTGCTTCAAATGAGCAGAATTGTGTGATAAAATATATTTTTTTTTCAAGGACTTTAAAACAGGGTTTGCTTTTGCCTGTTTGTAATAAAAATGACTGAAATCTGTCTGAAATTAAAATGTCATGTAAGATTTCAAATAAAGTTTTCTTGAGCAATGAATCAACTTTGTAATATTTTCGATCGTTTGTTTACTTCTCTTTTTGAGTTCCTAGGTAAAATCAGATCCAGTAATTGACTGTAATGGGATGCAGTTACAGCGATTATTATTCACTCTCTTTACTGATAAGATGACAATGAAAGTAAATCTGAATGTCTTCAGGGCCATGGAGGTCACTAATGCATCACTTGTATCTACTAACTCTTATTTTTGTTTAACATTTCGAATACTTTTTAGTGTTTATAGCACCAGTTGCTCTATGATTTGAAGTGGCTAGAAATATCTGTGCTAACCGATCATCCCTAGTAGCCTACTAGTGTTTCTGTATGAAGGTTCTGTATCAGTATGATCTGTTATTATACACAGTGGTGGTTTCTCCATTAGAGCGATTGCGCGACGCACCACCAAAGAAAAGGGAAGGATTTTTTTTGTTACATTCAACCACAGTGTTACGTTAGCTTTCACTATTCTAGACTGTTTGTGCTGCCTCTAAATAGTCCAATCAGCATCGAGTCGTGTTTTGTGTAGTACCGCCCCTTTTTGGGCGATTTCTGTCAAACTGAGAATCGCCCCGAATGCTCTGCACAGACTTTCATTCAAAGATCTTTTTTTTTTCGAACTGCAGGCACTGCAATGCAATCTCAATAAGTTAAGAGAGGGCTAGCCCAGAGTCATATATGTTGTGTTTTCGACGTGCATCCTCGGTAGTTCAGACTTTGTGCACTCGATTCGGGAGTGTGATGTCCGCGATGACGCAGGTCCGGTAAATCTGCAAACAGCAGCATACTTGAAAACATCAGTCAACTTGACTTGTAACTTGCTACTGCAATTTTCCTCTCTGTTTATTTACAATAAAACAAATTATGATATCAAATACCACTGCCTCCTTTCATTTTCATTTCAATATAATAACAGCTGCAGAAATTTACTTAGTTCAGAGATACTGTATGTGTACACTCACAAAGGATTATTAGGAACACCATACTAATACTGTGTTTGACCCCTTTCGCCTTCAGAACTGCCTTAATTCTACGTGGCATTGATTCAACAAGGTGCTGAAAGCTTTCATTGGAGATGTTGGCCCATATTGATAGGATAGCATCTTGCAGTTGATGAAGATTTTCGTGATGTGCATCCAGGGCATGAAGCTCCAGTTCCACCACATCCCAAAGATGCTCTATTGGGTTGAGATCTGGTGACTGTGGGGGCCATTTTAGTAATTTACAGTGAACTCATTGTCATGTTCAAGAAACCAGTTTGAAATTATTCGAGTTTGTGACATGGTGCATTATCCTGCTGGAAGTAGCCATCAGAGGATGGGTACATGGTGGTCATAAAGGGATGGACATGGTCAGAAACAATGCTCAGGTAGGCCGTGGCATTTAAACGATGCTCAGTTGGCACTAAGGGGCCTAAAGTGTGCTAAGAAAACACCCCCCACACCATTACACCACCACCACCAGCCTGCAGAGTGGTAACAAGGCATGATGGATCCATGTTCTCATTCTGTTTATGCCAAATTCTGACTCTACCATCTGAATGTCTCAACAGAAATCAAGACTCATCAGACCAGGCAACATTGTTCCAGTCTTCAACTCTCCAATTTTGGTGAGCTTGTGCAAACTGTAGCCTCTTTTTCCTATTTGTAGTGGAGATGAGTGGTACCCAGTGGGGTGTTCTGCTGTTGTAGCCCATCCGCCTCAAGGTTGTGTGTGTTGTGGCTTCACAAATGCTTTGCTGCATACCTCGGTTGTAACGAGTGGTTATTTCAGTCAAAGTTGCTCTTCTATCAGCTTGAATCAGTCGGCCCATTCTCCTCTGACCTCTAGCATCAACAAGGCATTTTCACCCACAGGACTGCACAGGACTTGTAAACCCTAGGAATGGTTGTGCGTGAAAATCCTAGTAACTGAGCAGATTGTGAAATACTCAGACTGGCCCGTCTGGCACCAACAACCATGCCACGCTCAAAATTGCTTAGTGACAGGATAACAGTTTGGCTGACAAAGAAACATTTGGGTTTCATTGTATGTAATAGTTGTAAAATGTGAAATTGTATTTGAATAAGATGTTCAAATGTTAAACATTATTTACACAATGGATCACTATTCACTATTCTTAAACATGACATGATGAGGTTGTTTTTCAGTGCCTATGGTCAAAGAAGAGACAAGAGAAAATGTTTCCATTTTAAAAAGACTGTTCATTTAAATATAAAAATTAACTCACATGTTGTTTTAATGTTGCATGACTCACTCTGCAGAAGATACTTTAAAATCTTAGTAATAGGATAAAATATGTGACAGAAGTAAATGTGCATTTATAATAATAAATACACTGATGGGGCTGTGAAGGCTGGTAAAAACTGGTTATAAAAAAAAAAAAAAAAAAAAAAGATTAAAGAAAGCATGACACAGGATGCTCACACCGATTTTATTAAGACACAGATACATTTGTAGAGGTTTGTTTCAGGCTTTGTATACAAATTGTAAGTAGTCTAATCAAAGGAAACTATTAAAAATAAAGCCCCACAAATGAAATATATAAATACACCAAACAGTAAAAACTATATTAGGTAAGACAGGTTAATTTAGCTTATTGATTGTTTTTTCTGTGTGCCTGTAAACAATCAAGCAGAACATGAAAGACAATTGATCATATTACACAAACTATCCATTGTTTTGGCACTGTTGCAGTTAATGCTATATTAATGCTTAACATTGACACTTCGTTACCTGTTCAAAATAATCCATTAAAACAAATAGAGATTTGACGAGCGTGCACTGATATTTTCAGTTCCATTCGTTTGCACGTTGTTTCAAAGACACGCCCACAATAAGGGAACTAATGAATATTCATGTTAACTCCACCCACGGTACAACTTACACAACACCGGTCAGAGCACGCTAGCGTATGGACCAATCCCGTTCTGACCAGACTGATTGCTGTTTCTGCGGATGAGATTAGTATGTGCATAAGTCCTTTTGAGACTAATTACATGCAGCTCGTATTGGCGTTTACTGATCGGAATGCAACAAGTGGAGTTCCACAGACTGCAATCTCCTTCAACCTCCAGTCTGTTTGAGATGTGGTTTTATTTGAGTTTGAAGTGTCACGGTTTATAGTGGATGGTTTATTTCCATTTTTATAACAAGTAGTTATAAATGTCAGTGAACGGCATGATTATGGTTCATTTCAGTTCACGATACCCTTGTTGGCCACATGCCTGTGATAGAGTAAAATCGCTTATAGAGGTAAATAACTGATATAATTTCTTGTAAAAACGTACTCTGTTACTAACGTAACCTTGGTTCCCTGAAATAAGCTCAATGAGGTTAGGTCTGGCCTAGCCTGATTATCCCGTGTTCGTATCGCCTCAGTACCAAAGGGACTGCTCTTGTCGAATGGGCTCTTACTCCAATTGGGCTTTACAGGCCCAAAGAAGAGTAGGCTAGCTGGATTGAATCCACAATCCACTTTGAATGCCTTTGCTTTGAGAACGGTAACCCTCTGGCGCGGTTTCCAAAGCATATGAAGAGCTGCTCTCGATCGTCCTCTGTGTTTTGTAATGCAGAGAGAGTGACCATTGTGCTCTGAAAGATGTGGAGAGCACCTTTGGTACATAGCCATGCCTTGGTTTCAGGACGACCTTTGAGTCGTTAGGCCGGAATTCTAGGCAATTAGGGCTTATCGAGAGTGCTTGCAAATCGCCCACACGCTTAACAGACGCTAGTGCCACCAGCAGTGCGGTCTTTTGAGACAGGGCCTTAAGGCCTATGGACTGTAGCGGTTCAAAGGGGGCCCTCTTTAGGGCTCTCAGTACTGTGGGCAGGTCCCATGAAGGGACAGTGGAAGGGCAAGGCGGATGAAGCCTTCTGGCACCTCTCATAAATCGGACGACTAAGTCGTTTCTGCCTACTGACTGGCCTGCTATAAGGGCATGTGACGCCGCTATAGTCGCTACGTAGACCTTGAGCGTGGAGGAGGATCATCCCTTCTCCAAGAGCTCTTGTAAAATGACAGTATCCCTGATATGTCACAGGAGGTCGGGTTTTCACCATGGTCTAAGCACCAAGATGAGAACACAGACCATTTGGAGGCATAGATGGGTCGTGTAGACGGAGCTCTAGCCTGTGAAATTGTGTTTAGCACACGCTCAGGGAGTCCTGTGGGTTCCCGTCGAGCGACCAAAGGTGCAGAGACCACATCTCTGGGTGCGGATGCCAAAGCGTTCCGTCCGCCTGAGAAAGGAGGTCCCATCTCAGAGGAACGGCCCATGGGGTCAGCATCTGTGACTGGTCGGCTATCCAGTGCTGATTTTCCCAGAGTGGGGCTACAAGAAGAACCCTGCATCTATGGTCCCTGACCCGCCTGATTACTTGTGGAATCAGAGGAACCGGAGGAAAAGTGTAAAGAAGACGGTTGGGCCAGTCTTGGGACAACACGTCCTCGATCTTGGAAAAATTATTTTGGGGCAATGAGAGTTGTCTTTTGAGGCGAAGACAAGCTTTGCCAAAGACATCCTTTATCGTCTGAACAGTCTGCGGGTGGAGCCTCCACTCTTCTGAGGAGACTCCGCTACTTGACAGCATATCCGCGCCCTTGTTCAGTTTGCCCGGTAATGCACTGCTATCAGAGACCCCAAGTTGCTCTGGGTCCATTACATCAGTCGCGGCGTTAGTCTGAAGAGACGCGCCGATGACAGCCCACCTTGGTGATTTATGTAAGACACCACTGTCATGCGGTCTGATCTGACCAGCACGTGGTGGTTCTTTAGGTCTGACAGGAAGCTCTGGCAGGCTCGTTGAATTGCAATCATCTCGAGGCAGTTGATGTGAAGCCTGCTCACCTCTTTCGATTTATTAAAATTATTGCCAAGTGTTCATATTGCTACCCCTGTGTTGACAGAAGTTGAGAGTCAGCGAGACCAAAAGCACTTCCTTTAGCCTGAGGATTATTCATTTCACTTTTGGTGTAAGAGGGCCTTTACAGTTGCCAAAAATATAACTCTTATTTCTTGTATTATCTTCAATTTAAAATAAATAAGCAAGTCTAGCCCAGGTGAAAAAAAGCAGTGCAAAATAAAGCAATGTACTACTTTCCATAAAAAGTAACTGGGTAATGCAATTTGTTACTTTTTATGGAGTAATGCAACATTGTAATGCATTACTTTTAAAAGTAACTTTCCCCACCAATGTTCTCTGTGTTTGTGATATCATCCTATAAAAATAAAGAGATTATTTTAGTCATCAAAATCGTGTACAGCTTTAAAGGAAAGAAACCAAAATGTGCTCACATGCTCGTTTTAGTTTTCATGAAATCTGGTATGGAAAGCAAACAAGAAGTGAACATTGTGTGTCCACATCTGGAGGTTGCACAAGTGTTTAGGGTAAATGAATCATCCAAAATCCACTACTTAATGGAATTGAATCGCATCACTTCCTCATAAAATTAAATCTGTCTTGGACTAAACTAAACATTTCATCGACTTTTACACATAATAACCTAAAACCTCATGACAGCAACAAAACATTGCATGATAGGCTGATAATAATAGGGTAAAAGCTATAAATAAATTTGAAAGACTTTTACATTTTATATTTGAACATTTCCAATTTCCACTGAAGTAAAAAGTCAAAATCTGCAGACTGCATCTGATTGCTTTTATTTTTTATTATATTTTTGATTCCTCATGTACAGGTGCATCTCAATAAATTAGAATGTTGTGGAAAATTTCATTTATTTCAGTAATTAAACTCAAACTCATGTATTAAATTAATTAAATGCACACAGACTGAAGTAGTCTAAGTCTTTGGTTCTTTTGATTGTGATGATTTTGGTTCACGTTTAACAAAAACCCAACAATTCACTATCTCAACAAATTGGAACACTTCATAAAACTAACACAAAAAAATTTAATTGTTGGCCTCCTGGAAAGTATGTTAATTTACTGTACATGTACTCAATACTTGGTTGGGGCTCCTGTTGCTTCAATCACTGCCTCAATTCAGTGTGGAATAGAGGTAATCAGTTTGTGGCACTGCTGAGGTGGTATGGAAGCCCAGGTTTCTTTGATAATGCTTCTCGTAAATCTACACACATGCGAATGCCTCCTCATTTTTTCTGCACTACTACAATTGGTGAAACCCAAGGTGATGCATCAACTTTCTCAATAACACCTAGGTTAAGAAGATGTTGAAGTTCTTCAGAAACAGCATTACGAGCAGACAATGGTAAACATTTGAAAACACATGTGCTGGAGGTTGAGCAGATTTTATCAGAACAGAAAATCCTCATAAGTGAAGATGCAGACCATTAATTAAATCCATTCCGAGAAGAGCTTTGTCTGACTCGACTATAAAAAAATTAAGTCTCACAGTTAACATCATTCTAGGTAACTGTAACAGGTAAGCATCCAAGCACTGGTATTGGATCACGGGAATAAGTCACCAATTTAACAGGAAGAGGCAGCAAGGCATCTTTCTTTAAGTATGTCTCGTACACAGATTTTGACAAAATGGAAACAGAGAGCCCAGAGTCCACTATCAACTCCATAGGTACAGAAGCAGAAGCGGTTGTGATTGTAGCAGTACACCTAATCTTATCAGTTAGCACATTTTGCATGTACAAAATTTGAAGTTCTCGCAAATTAAATTTAATGTACTCAGCAAGTTTCTTGTGAACGACATTCTCTTGAAAAATGTCCAAACTTTTGACAATTATGGCATTTTCCTGAAACAGCAGGGCATCTAGAATCATTTGCAAGATGTTTGGATGATCCACAACGATAACATGCATGGACTGAAGTCATCTTAGAAGCTTTAGAAGAAGTATTAAAGGAAACAGAAGGCTTTGTAGATGCAGATTATTTATTTTTATACTGACAAACGACTGCCTTAGACTTATCTTGTATTGCTTGCACAGGCACCAGCTTCCCATCTGATATAGTTTTAATTTGTTCACCAGCAGCTTCAATTTGAGTAGCAATCGTGATGGCTTTACTAAGAGTCAAATCAGTTTCCAACAACAGTTTTTCTCTAATACGATGACTGGCCATATTTTCTACTTATTGATCATGTAACATTTCATCAGGATTTGATCCAAACTCACATGGGGCTGCTAAATCTCGGAGTGAGGTTACATATTGTAGGACTGGTTTCGCCAGGTACTTGAGCTCGTTTTCTAAAAGTATGCCATTCTGCAATTACATTCCGTCGAGGGAACAAAGTATGCTTGTAAAACCTCAGTTAGCTTCCTCCATCGTCTTTCCTTGATTTGGCAAAGTATAAAATAATCTCTGACCTTCTGTGCCCAAACAAAAAGCTTTGGGAAATAAAGCTTTCTTTCGTGCAACAGGCCATTCAATTCCAGATGCATTAATGACTAATAAATAATTTCTGAACATCTTTAGCCAAACATCAAAGGATATCGAAGGCTCACCAGGACATGGCAGAAATGGGGTAGGAAATGATGCAACTGCAGCCATCTTTCATTCATAAAGGTAAAATCCTCGTCGCCAATTTTGTAGCGTTTCAAGTCCAGGTCAGCATGAAGAGTCAGATTCCAGAAGTTACATATTCAAAGATTTATTAGCATTAAAGGCCAACAACAAACATAGCCTGTATATTTATAAATTGTTATTTTTTAATCATTGTTTAGAAGTCTGAGGTGAACGTTCAGTGAGCATTAGAGAGGAGTAAGATCTGTTCAGATCAGCAGCACTGTTTCTCCTCAGATCCACCCGACAGATCCTGAAGTTCAGTCAAACTCTGTGTATGAAACACCTTCATACTGAGAGATTGTGGTGATTTATCACTGTTTGCTTCAAATTATCAGAATTGTTACCCAAAATTTTTAAACTTTAAAACAGGATTTTTTTTTTGCCTGTTTGTAATAAAAATGACTGAAATCTGTCTGAAATTAAAATGTCATGTAAGATTTCAAATAAAGTTTTCCTTGTGCTATGAATCAACTTTGTAATGTTTTAGATTGTTTGTTTACTTCTCTTTTTGAGTGACAGCAATTATTAATCACTCTCCTAACTGATCAGGTGACAAGTGAAGTAATATCTGGATGCAACAAACAAGACTGATAATCACTTTTTTTTCAGAACTTGCTGTGGTCATTTCTAGTGTTCATTAACCAGCTGATTTGAGTATTTGTGCATTTTTGGCATTTGTGCATTTGTGTTATTGTGGCATTTGTGGTATACGTGGCATTTGTGGTATTTCATTGATCTTAAATACTTAAAGGCCCTTGAAGAGATGGTTTTCGCATCCTCTTTTACTATATAATGAATACATAATCATATTTTCTTAAAACTATGTATCTAATCTGGTATTAATGTTATGCCAATGTCTGTATTTGGTATCTGAGAGGTGACTGACGGCATGCAGTAACTGTTTACTCATTCATCCCGGCTTTCAGAAAATAAAATATGTGTTTGTTTTGCAATAATTCATCTGAATCATTATATAATCAAAAAGTTATATGCCTTTAAGGGCCCACTAATGGCAATCACAGTTATGTAACTGTTATGTTTGGTTAACATTTCTAATACTTTTTAGGGGTGTACCATTAGTCGCTATATATTTGAAGTTGCTAGAATTATCTGTACGGTTAGCGTATCACAACCTGTAGAATTGACATCAACCTTTTTTCTACAGTCTTTGGAAGTGTGGAGAATAGTGAGTTGTCGAGTCAGTTCAAGTTTAACCACATCTTTTTTGTGGGAGTGGTGTCCTTCTTCTTCTTTTTAAGTTCTGCAGCATTTCTGCTCAGATTCACTGTAAAGTTAACCTCCTAACTGTATATGAATTAAACAACCAGAGAATGAGGACGGTGCAGCTTTTACTCTTGTGTAAGTTGAAGTTAATTCAAGATTTTGTTCTGTTTTTATTATTTTATTGTCATGTGTTTAATATAAATAATCTAAATAATATGTTTGTTTTTTGTGTAGGTCTGCTGGTGTGTCAGACTACAGAGAGTTTAACTGATAAACTTGTGAATTTAGGGGCAAACGTGACTTTAGACTGTCCGATTGATGTAAAAGACATTTATTGGGTTTTCCAGAAACTGACAGACTCTCCTCTGTTGATACTGCGAACTTACACAACACAATCTAAAACAGACAAAAGGCTAAGAAACAAATATTCATCACTTACTTTTAGCCGATTATTTATAATGAACGTAACTATGAATGAATTAGGAATATATTATTGTGTAAAACCAGACAAAACTCTACAGATCAGCAATGGCACCAGACTTTACATCACTGGTAAGTGTGTTTAAAATTATCTCTACAAATTGATCAGTTGTTATACATATAAGTAGTTATTATCTACATATTGTGTTAAATTTGTATTTTAACCTTTATTTCTATCAGAGGTAAATGAAAAATGTACGTATGTTTGGTATTTCCAAACACTAAACTCTTGCATTTTCTGTTCAGAACAAGCTGCTCGAGATCACAATCAGACAGAACTGAAAAATAACTCGCAATGTCAGAATACACAGCAGCCTTTCATAGTTTCGTGCTTCATACCAATCATTGTGATGTTACACGATATGATGTCATTTTCTGTTATTTTTCCTTTATTTAATGAAGAACTTAGTACAAACTCCTCCTAGGATGTTGCTCTGATTTTCACGAAAATTGAACCAGATCCTCTTCAGACCATGCTGAAAAAGGTTATGGATGGTTATGGTTATGTTATTTGTCTAACCATTTTCGAAAAACGTGTGATAAAATTTTTATTTTGTGAAAACAGTAGTACGGCTGTATCTCCTCAATGGTTTAATGTATTGAGACCAAACTTAGTCCATGTTAACACAAC
>NW_020526490.1:0-150816 GCF_003368295.1 Carassius auratus | reverse complement strand
TCATTCCTATCACAAAGCAATTTGTTAGTACAAGTCAGGTGTTATCTTCATGGTTGGCTATAAATCCTGCTCATGAATCAGTCGTTGAATCACACAATGAATCATATTTTTTTCCCTAGTCTCTGTCTGCAGTTTGTCAATATTGTTTCACCCCTTGTCTTTAAATGACAATGTCACTAGGGCTTGTCACACAAGTTCATGCTAGTGGGCAGGTCTTCATGTCGCCTGACAATTAACAGCATCTTCTATTAAAAGTCTCTCTGGTAATGTGTTATTGAGCCCAGCGGTGGCTAAAAAGGGGTCTCTGGGTGTATAATGTGGTTAATGCCTAATTGGCCCTCTACTGAGATAATGTGGAGGAATGACAATAAAGGGTCAGGCCTGACTGAGGCTTACCCTTCCTGTGAGGAGGGAGAGAGGGGACCATGGAGCTTACAGTGAGCTGGAGCTTTCACCATTACAGCTGATCCCATTCTGTGTAGCCAGTGGAAAGGAGAAAAGACAAGAGTGTGTTGTATATTGGGTAATAACATGATGGTTGCCAACCAGAAGGTTGCTGGTTTGATGCCAATTTGGAGTGAGTCATGGTCCATCGCCGTTGTTCCCTTGCCCAATGCACTTAACCTCATTTTGCTCCAGGGGCTTTTGGTTCATGGTGCCATTCAATGGAGACATTATGTGGAAACTCTACTGGCCCTGGTCGTATATTCTGAAGATTCTGAGAAAAAAAAAAAAAAAAAAAAAAAAAAAAAAAAAAAAAAATATATATATATATATATATATATATATATATATATATATATATATATATATATATATATATATATATATACAATGTATGTAGCATTTCGTATTTATTTGTTCTACTATAATGCCTTTATCCTATTACTTATAACTAGTTTCTGATTCTTATTTAATTGCTGACTGATTAGTTGTATAGTGAGCTTGTTTTTTGTGTATTCATTTGTTTGTTAAATCATGCATTAATTAATACAGTTATTTAACACTAAAACACATTAACACAAGCCATTTTTATTTCATTTATTCATTCATTCATTGTAGTAGTGAATTTGTTGCTTGTTAATATCTATATTAAAACTATAGATATAGTTTTTGATCGCTAAAATAGATAGCTATTTTTCTTTTAAATATTCCATGAACTCCCAATCACCCATTTGCAGTTCCCTGGGAGTCCCTGACCACGCATTGAAAACCCCTGGGACAGACAGACAGTTTGGACAGGTTAGATGTAAGGTTAGAGGAGAGGTGTGTCTGAGAAAAGCAGAATGAAGGGGACTTTTGGAGTAAAAACCTGTAGTTGGTATACTGAGCAATGGGGTTTTCAGTAACCTCTAATCAGTGTTGTACACTCAGAAAGACCCCTCATGAAACTACAGCTGGTGGTAGAAACAGAGCTGTCCTGTGCCAATGAAATGAAGACCTGTAACCGCACACTTAAATCTACTTCAGCTCGCAGTGAACCAACTCAAACGTCACCGGTTACAAGAGCTTGACTGGACTCCATCGACACAGACATCACCTCCCTCAAGTGGTGTAAAGCACTCGTGTATGTGTGTGGTAGAGAATTTAGCCAGATCCCAGGAGGATGTGCAGCGCTATATGTGCTCCGATAACCACCTCCAAGTCTCCCAAATGGGAAAATCAATAAAACTTCATCTTTACAGTCTCGGATATTTGCCTGGTGGGAGAATGTGTCACATAGAGCTGTGCCTGAGTGCCCGCTGGGACTGCATGTATATATCAACACGTGTTTGTGTCCATCAGAATCATCATATTTCTCAAGTGGATAAACCCAATTTGACTCTCGTGCTGGAACTGAATTAAAGAGGGTTTAAGTAGAATGATAGACGTGTGTGTTTAGTTCATCCATTATTTTCCAACCCAGCAACAGGCTGTATTGTGATGATGGATATTATGTGATGCAGGGCCATGCTGAGGGTTCTGGGTATCTGCTGCATCAGTGACTGTTTGAGGGTGGCTAGACAGGGTTCTCCAGCAGAAGACCGGAGTAGACAAAGAAGCAGCATGATCTTAGATTAGTGGTGTTTTGTTTACAGCTCTTAGACACAGACACTCTTCTTAACAATGCATACAAAGCAGTTTCAATAGATTTGTGCCTACTTCAAGCTCTGCCCACACCCTCTCATTAAAAAAAATAAAATAAAATTGCTCTATTGCCTTTTCTAAACTGTGCTGTACCTTATTCTTTTATTGCTGGCCGCCATCACTGTTTGCTCTCTGTCTGAAACCTCTCCTCATGTGTTAGAAACCTAGAAACTTGATGGGGTTTTAATGATATATAATTACACAAAAGTTTATTAAATCTGTGAAGTCACAAGTAAATGTAATTAAATTTGGCCATGCTACTACTATACTGGAAAACTACGTTTTCTAATTCTGAATTTAAACATAGGTATAACACGCTCATTTGACATTTCTGTGCTATGTGGTCACACAGATGTATTGTTTGCACATGTTTTTAAGCATTGTGCTTTAAAAACAAGGGATTTTAAGCCATTGAAACAATCAGCAGAAAAGAGAACTAATTTTGCTATATAGGATTTTCATGTGACGTCACCGTCAGCTGGAGTGAGTGTGGCTTCGCCCACTGAGTGGCAAAAGACTGAGTGGAAGCATTGGTTTTTAGCGTGAATACTACGACAGAACTCACAAAACACATCTAAAATGAGAAAGAGATTTGTGATTGGCTGTATAAAGAGATTTGAAAAAAAATCTAAGTTATAATTTTACAGACTGCCAAAAGCTACAGAAAAAAAAGTAGCAAATGAATCGCAGCAATTCATAGAAACAAATGCACTCCAGTTAATATGTTGAATTTTGCAGTATAATTATACCCTATATATTGTATTATAATGTATAGTATTAACAACTCAACAATTAAATATTTGCAGAACTGGATTTGTATTGTTATTATTATAATTATTATTATTATTTAAATATACACTGACAAAAACTGTATACGTTTTAAGGCTGGACAATAAACAATTATATAACTAACTAATGTATATATATTGTTAGTTATATAACTGTTACATTCCTCGATTCTGATTCTGGTCAAGAGCTGGTTGGTCAATGGTTCTGTGTATCACTGAGCAACACCCTTAGCAACATACACAATCGATAATATAGCATTAAAACTATTTTGTGTATGATGTATTATGGCCAAATTAAATGTTTGTTATTTATTTAACGAAGTATGAGTAACCCCTGCTGGTGTTATTGTGCATCTATCATCTTTAATTTTGAGACACCGCCTCTTCCTTTTTTTTTTTTTTTTTAAGTATCAGTAGGCTATGTTCATTCTGCTGAACAATAATAATACATATCCGGCAAATACTTGTCTTTAAACTAACAGACTTTTATTTTGATGGGTTGACGTACCTTTACAGTTCTGTGTATGTGATGTGATGTGAGGCTAGTTTTACTCAAATCAAACGGTCAAATGCTCATGAAGTGACTGTCAGAGCAGTTCTGGAGATATTGTTCATGTGTTCACGTCCTTATTTAGTGAGACAGCAGACGCTGAAATTACCGCGAGCGTCACGCAGACTTCAGTGTGTGTAAATAAAGGAAGCCGCGCTTCTGCTCCATTCATTAACACAGACACGCAGAACATGCAGGATTCGTATTTAAATAGAGTGTTCTGGCTTAATGTTTACAGATATTAGTCCATATCGTGATTTCATGTAAGTGCAATGACCTTTTTTTGATTAATTCATTCAAAATTTGGCAAATACCGTGCCATTCCGCGTTAATCCGTTTTTTATGACTGGATTCCGTGATTCCCTCCGTGTTTTCTGCATCACGGAAATCATAGGGCCCTAGTATGCCAGCTCTATCTTGCAATGGACACATGCCACAACGTTCTCTTTACGTTTGCCCGTGCCCTCAAATCAAAACACTGCTGACTCCTTGCAGTATGAGATTTCGGACACAGCGCTTCTGTCTCCTTCCGCTTTGTGGGTGACGTAAACGCGTTGTCACATTAAAAAATCTAAAATAAATAAATTAAGAGCCTTCAAGGCAGAGGAAATTGCCTCGATCATTTTTTTATAATCGAGTTACTCAATATCCACGGACCACTGGATATTTGGTAAGTTGTAAGGAACACTATATAGTCTCCAGTAACCTTTATTTTAACCTGATTATTGTTAGTTTTTTACTCACATTTCTGCAGCTTCCCTATTAAATCCTTTCATGCTGCAGCTTTTGGTACTCAGTCCGGCTGAGGGGGCGTGATCTGGGGGGAAAGTGATGTCAGTGCATACCATTTATTTGTGCAAAGACGATGTTCATAGAGTGTGGTATTGAACATTATTTTTGCTGCTTTATAGGCCTTAAACTGTTAAATACACTCATTTGTATTTGTATTTGTCAGAAAGCCAAAAGTATCCTCGTAAACAGTAATAAGAAATCAGCTGAGAAAAAAATATAATATATAGTCTTATATTACTGCTGTCTGTCCTTCATGTTAATCATATAACCATAGAGAGAAAATGTCTCACTGCTCTTGATTAAATCACTTTTGTAACTTTAATAAGAAATATATATTTAATTTACACCGTGAAAAATATTTTTATACATTTGAATACTTTATAAAATGTATGTAGTTTTTCTTATTTATTTTTTTTAAAGCAGTGTTGTTGTCCTATTGCTTATAATTAGTATATTATTCTTATTTAATTGCTCACTGCTTAGTTGTCTAGAGTGAGCTTGAGTTTTTTTTTTTTTTTTGCATGTATTCATTAATCCGTTTGTTTGTTTGTTTGTTTGTCCGTTCGTTCATTCAGTCATTCATTTATTTATGCAGTTATATTAACACTTAAGCACATTAACATTTAAGACATTTTTATTAAGGGTGTTATGATACATGTATTCCTATTAAACCGTTCAGTACGAGACTTTTGGTCCGGAGTGCATTACAAACCGAATGATTCTTTGGACTAATCCTATTATATATGAAAAATAAATGAGCTCAAAGTGTGTGAAAAATAATGTTCTCGGTGCCACTGCACTCAATAATGAAGCCCAAATGACGTGACAGGCAACATCATGTCTGCCCCCTGATAACCTCCCCTTGCTGGGGTGCATCGAAAAACGATTAACTTTTATCAGTGATAGCCAGAAATATTACCAAAAACATCAATCATTGGCAATGTTAAGAGTATTTGGCATTTACAAACTTAACAAACAAACTGCTTAACGTAGGCCTGTTACATTCTTACTTTTATTAAAGGCAGGGTCGGTAAAAATTATGAATCAATTGTTTGTATGTTTCTCTACAATTGTTTTGGTATTCCTAGGATCCGTGCCTCTTGAATTCCTCAAATCAAACGTACGTACACATTGTGGTGTGCCACGAAGATGTGAAAAAATAGGCATAAGTCTAGCTTACAAATTATTCAGGCTAATTGTAGTAATTAAGGATCAGACCTGTTTGCCCAATAGTGGCAAGACATATATGTATATAAGGACATCTGACAAATTGGTTTGTCCATCAAAAACCAGGAAAAAAATCGATGAAACAATTGTGGCTATTTCCTCCCACGCCTGTTTAACCGACGCTATTTTGGGTGGGTTTCTCCCATCCCCATACAACACAACTTCTCTGTCTTTCACTGCTCTTACAAATCCATCAGTCTCCTCGGCTGTGAACCGCTCCTGGCGTGCGCCTGGTAAATACGCCATAATAATAGCAATCCATAATGGAACTTGCGCACCTGCTTTTAAAGGGAATGTTGGATGACGCTCTGATTGGTTTATTTCACGTTACGCCCAAACCACACCTATGAATAATGAAGCTACTTCAGACCAACCCATTTTAGATTTGCGCCGGGCGCAAGAGCCATTTATCCCGCCGGGAAAATAGCAACAGCGCCGAGACCCGCCCACAAAGTTACTTGCGCTTCACGCTTTGACACTTGCATTTCAGATCGTTAAAATAGGGCCCTTGGTGTGTATGTATAGATATGGTAGAATGTATCTAGAAACTTTTGTTGTTATTATTATTATTATTATTGTTATTTACATGCATAGTGTGTTAGTGTGCTTTGAGTGTGCCAGAGAATGTGCTTTGCACCAGTCTTGCAAAAGAACTTTGTTTTGAAGTGAGTCAGGCTTTCTGTCGCCAAAAACCTGGAATCTTTGAAATCCCTTGTTGTTCTTTAAGGTAGTACAACACGCATGATTGGATAATATGGCACTGCCTTTTATGTGATTGTTTATGGTGCAAGGTGAACAAACAATGCAGCACTCTAATAAGCTTAAATCCTTTTATACTTACATATGTTGACATTCTTTATGGGCATATGGGTTTTTTGATGGTTTGTTGTGGGAGGCAACATATCTCGGGCTAGCCAGCCGCTTTAATTACTGCTAAGCTAACACCCCCTTCTATTCTGTGGCCAGCAACCCGCTAGGCAAACACACACACACACACACACACACACACACAGTCTCTCTCTCACTCTAAACTTCCCACATACAGTCTTAGCATGTGACACTTTTTCTTGTCATCATCTCACCTGTTGTCATGGTTACCAGCATGGCTTTATTGCGGGCCCAATGCACTCACACACAGCTCAGGTTGGGTGGATCCTTCTCGTGCCCTTAGAACCCTTCCAACATACACAGTGCATCATGTTCTCCATCTCAGAGGTTTGTTTGGCTTGCACCCACTGCCACTGTATTTTCATGTGACGTTGAGCACACGCATGTCAGTCAACCTTTAAAGGCAACACTGACTCACAAGACAAGAGTGGAAACAAGCGGGAGGGAGAGATGCTTGTCACGATGCCGCTTTGTGAACGTGTGCTTGAGACAAAGGGGAAGAAAAAAACTAGAGCGCTCAGATCGCTTGTTTTACACGCAGTGGGCGTCTTTGAAAAGACTGTTCGAAAATGTGACATGCTTTTCTGATATTAGTTAAGAGCTACGAAAGCCGTCATAGCAGAGACTTACAAACACATTTTGATTACGATGCCTGCCTTCAGATATAAAAGAGTAAATCTCATATCCAAAGCATTGTTTTGATGGGATTAGTTTTTGTAATTGGTGTTTGGGTTACAATAAAGCAATATCACGCAAGCAAAAGTGCTATGATTTAATGCAGCAGTGTGATTGCAATTTTATTTCATTTTTTAAAATAATTCTTATTTGATCAAATATATAAAAAACAATAATAATTGTATTAGGCTGTATTTACCTTATATTTACCTAAATTATTCTAGAACCTTAATTAATTAATTTAAATATTGCAACCTTAGTACTTGATTTATTTAATATATTTTTTGTGACGATATACACTGCTTTTTTTGTCATCACTTTTGTTTGTTTTAAAATAAATAAATAAATGAAATAAAGGAATTAATGATCTAAACTTTTGAACAGTAATACATACAATCACACTTGATGCATCCACTATAGTTGACAGTCTGAGCAGTTTCTCTACTCATTGAATACATTTTCTTTTAACATGGGATGCCAGTAGCACAACTAACTGTTATTGTATCCAGGCAAACGTTGGCAAAAAGGTTAAAATTCATAATGAATGTGCGCCAGGCAGAGTAACAAAAAATGTGGCTTAAGGTATTCGACAAAGGTCAAAATAAATGAGGGGAAGCATTGTAAAAAGTATATAATTTACCAGGATCATAGACATTCCTATCCAGCCAGTATTAGATTTCTCAGAGGACGCATGAGTAAGTCAAAAAATAAATAGATGAATAAACCCTGGGTAATTTGCTCTGTAATTTGTTGGTTGTGTGGGAAGAACACAGACAGGTTCATATCAGATGGGTTTAAAATCACAAAGGATGTCAATCAAACACCCTTAGAGAAAACTTGTCCCATAGCAGTAGAGCTTAATTTTGTTCACTGGACTGGCTTCACAGGTCCCAGATAATGAGTGTTATGCAATATGTAAATCTTTCTCATTCACGTAAACTCCTCAGTAGGCCACATTTAATTAGTGTAAATTTTACTGACGAAGGCTGAAATGGTCTGGATGCCTCTTACTTCAGGTGCTTTGGAAAGTTACAGAGTCAGAGCGAAAGCCTCTCTCCCCCTCTCTCAAATGGTGACAAGAAGAGCACTTTAATGAATATTTACGTTCCTCCTTTTTAGAATTTGTAATTAGACACTTGGCTTTCTCTCACAGGGAAATCAAAGTCAATAATTGCTCTGCTTTTTGATGGCGACGTGACTCAGTCGTTTTGAGTCTGCGTCGCAATGAGAGATGGAAGAGTTGAAGTTTTTGTCACAGTCTCTACCTTGAGCTCCACTTAGAGCTGTGGTGCCTGTGTGGGCAGTTTGAGTTTGAATCTGGCCTCTACATTGTTTCCTGTCATCCTTTTCACTTCACTAAAATCAATTAAATTGCAAAACTGTACATCCAGCTTTTTGTTAATGAGGTCACTGCCAGGTTGGGCAGTGTAACATTTATACAGCTACATTAACAAATTATGCATGTCAAGTACCAAATATCACAAAATAATATTGGAATTAATTTGATGAGAAAATACTTATTGTAATTATTTATTAGTTATTAACTATTTCTTCGTAAAAAATGGTTTCAAAATAAATCCTACAGTTTTTTTTTTTTTCTCAGTGTAATTGTTGTCACAGGAATATCGCCAGTTTTACAAAATCTCGACCTTTCTACCATCCCATTATTAAGCCCAGCCTGCCAGACTGTCCGGACTTTCTGTCTTCCCCTCATCTTTGTGTTCTGTTCAGATGGCAGCATGTGATGAGCTGTGCATTTTCAAGCCAATCACCTATTAGCTGTCGTTAAGGGTCCAGGAAGTGGAGATCCCGGGGGCCGCTGGTCTTTCTGAGGCTGTCCACACATGGCAGTTCTGACTGCTGTCAGTCTCTCTTCCAGCTGCTGCATTGGCACACAATTGTTCCCCTGAACTCGTGCATCTCCATGGAGACACATTTGGATCCTGTGTGAACACTGACTCACTCCAGCTCAGTCTAGTCCTCTGTCCTGCAGTGTTTGGCCTGTTTTGTACATCCTGTGTCTGCAGAACGTCACTGCAGTGGTGGTGTAACTGTCGCAATGGGGTGTTTCTTTAACTATCAGCAGTACTTTTGGACATATTGACCTTAAGAAACGCTTTCTAATTAAAGACATTTACAGTATTAGAAATATTTATATTTCAAATATGTGCTGTTCTTTTAAATAGCAATAATCCTGAAAAAAAAAAAAAAAAAAATATATATATATATATATATATATATATATATATATATATTAGTGCTGTCAATCGATTAAAAAAAATTAACTAATTAATCGCACAATTTTTTAAAATTGATCGCGATTAATCGCGATTAATCGCAATTAAAAGACTGAAACTTTTTGGATATGTAAATGTAAAATGTAAATAATTAATGTAAACTCAAGACAAAGAAACTATTTAAATTCAAAATATGATTGTTTATTGGAATTTTTGTTTAACTTGTAACACAGATTTTCTCATGTAAACAACATACCTGCAATAAACCATCAATATCCTCCAAATTAACTGTTGGCTTGAAAGGCATTTAACACAGGCAACACAGGCATTTAAGTACCATTTGAATTTCAAAACAATCAATGCCAATAAAAAACAAAAATGATTTCCACGTTGAATTCTAAGTGGACTGCAAAAAAATTCCAAAGTATAGTCATTGCCAGTGCTTTAAGTGGGCCAGTGCACAGGTACTCAGTATCGCCACTTCCAAATATAGCTCTTGAGCGTACCGCCACCTCTCCGTGCGCCCAGAACGTGCTTTTAGCGTACCGGTACGCTCATTTGGACATCTGTTTTAATAGAGGTTTTAATCTTTTACCTGCACTGCCGATTTTCAGAGCGCCCTTCTCAATGCAAGCTTCCTAATTCATCCCACCCAGAGCAGAAACTGCATTACCCATTCACCCTTAAGTTATACAAGTGAATAGCGCATGTGTCGCTTTTCCCACTGTTAAGTGTCAACAACTCAACGTGGCCGGAGAAGGTGTGTGAAACTCGTTGTGAGTTATACTAAAGCAAAATCTTGAGTATTTATTGTCTGATAAACATTAAAAACTGTCTGCGGAGGTTGAGTCGTCCTGCAGCCCCCGCTGGCTGCTCATTGGCTGCAGCATCTTTTTTCTAAGTTCTAAAAAAATACCGTAGACGGCAAGGCACAAATTTAGATATTCATTTATCTAATTAATCTATAGCCTATGCACAAAGACAATATGATCTTTTTGTCCCCTTTTTGTTTTAAAGCTTGATGAAGAGAGAGAGCGCAAGTTGCTGCAGCTGAGGAGGACAGTGATGCACGCGCACAGGAGTGATTGACAGTTCGCGGTACTGTGTACAAAAAATACTCCGCTACACAATTATTTATTTATTTTCGTTTAAGCTTATTAACGTTAGCGTTACAGAAAGGTCTGATTTACGCACTGTTACAGTCATTGTTTGTTTTTTTTTAAAACAATGACATTTGAGTTCATGATTTTAATGTTGCTGTTTCTTGTGGCAGACTAAATGAAGAGTAATGTTTCTTGTGGCAGACTGAAGAGTAATCCGGCAGAGTTTTATACTGAAACTTTCCGTCTAAAAGTCCTTCCTTGGTCTTATCCATATTTCTTTGCACGTTGAACACACATAGGCCACAACTGGAAATAAAAAAACTGCAACCGCGTTAATTGCGTTATTTTTTTTTAACGCGTTAAATATTTCAAATTAATCGAATGCGTTAACGCGCTAATTTTGACAGCACTAATATATATATATATATATATATATATATATATATATATATATATATATATATATATATATATATATATATATATATATTGAAAATGATAAGAAATGTTTCTTGAGCACCAAATCAGCATATTAGGATGGAATCTGAATAAGCATATGACTGGGGTAATGGCTGGTAAAAAAAAAAAAAGTACATTACCACTGTAATATTACCAATACCAGTAATATTTCACAATAGCATGCTTTGTATTGTATTTTTGATCAAGTAAATGCAACCTATGAGCATAAGATATTTTTTTTTTCAAGAAATGGAAGTAAACAATTAATTCCATTAAATTGAAAAAAAAGCCTATATATAGATTATATAGATTATAATGATAATGTGGTAAGGTTAAGAAAAAAAGTTCTTAGCAGCATAGGTTGATTTTGATGTGGACAAGAAATTAAAGAATGAATTGGACAAATAAATAATATATATGTATCCTCTTTCCAGACAACATTAAAAGTAAAAAAATAAAATAAAAAGGCAAAAAATCATTCATCTACAAAAAACTTTCGAACAATCTTTCCATTTCCTCAGAATGGCGAGTGCACATCCTTTTGAGCGTAATGGATGAAACATGCTTGTAATGTCTAATTCCCATTTTCAGAGTCTCCCTGGGACAACTCAACTGTAATATTCAGCTCTTCAGAAACTTTTGCTTCCATACAGATGAAATATGAAAGACCCATATACGAAATAAGTTTTTTCTTAGTCTGCACATCTTTTTTTTTTTTTTTTGAGGTACAAGGACTTGTTTTTATCAAGCAATGAGTGATCATTTGATTCTGGCACTGACGATTTCCCTCCTGTTCTGTAAGAATCATCTGATCTGTTGTGAATATTAATGTTCCATATGTGTCCAAAGATGTTTCACCAACTGAGTTGGAATCAAGACCAGAAACCCAGATCGAGACCTGTTGATCAAAACCCGACTTTACCTTTTTTGCATTCCAGAGAAATATTTTACATTGAATTCCTGGTAATCCGAACATCAGTGGCACATAAAGAGCCTGTTTACGCAGCAGTCTTTCCTCCAGCTCCCTCTTGTCTGTAGTATGAGTTTGAGCTGAGTGTTGTGCTCCATTACAGACTGCAAGCCAGTTCTGTCTGGCGTCTTGGTGGGTGTCATCTATCACTAAAGCAAGTGTGATTTACACCGTTGTGCTGACACAGGTTCGTGAGATACGAGCACGAGCTTACCATACAGTAGCTGCAGTGTAATGGCATGCTCACCTTCGCTTGCCACCGAGAGACACTAGTAAAAACAGTAAATACATTGTTTTGTTTTGTGTACCTCTGTCTGTAAACACAGCAAACTTTTTTTTTTTTTTAAGTGAATGCCATTACAATCTTATTCTTGTCATTTATACAGTAAATACACAATATTTAGTTGTATATTAACTACTACACAATAATAATAATTATAATATCTTACTACTATTAGTCAGTTACCCCCAACTTCAAGTAGAGAATATTGTCGGCAATATGCGTTTTTGTTTGTGGAAGAGAAGAAAAAAAGAAGCAGAGGAGAAATGAAGTTAGTGAGAGGAGAAAAAAGGTGAGCCGCAAGCTGTAAACTAATAGAAGGAGCCCGTCTGATTTGTCTGATGCGGTGGCGGGAATTGATATTTCCCACAAGCCTCAGGGGCTCGAGTGGAAATTCCTCCTCTGAGCCGCATCGTTCGCACTCCATCACCCTGATCCATAACTCAGAAGGAAAAATGAAATGAGAGAGGAAGCGTCAGGGGAGAATGAACTGATGAAATGGGATTATGTCCCCATATTAAGAACAGTTCCTTAAAGGGACGCAGCGGTTCCCCTCGAGACACGGCGTCGGAGTCGGTCCTCTGCATTCCAAGCTTGTGTGTGTTTAAATGCAAGGCTGCATTCAGCATCTCAGTGCTGGAGCCGCCAGATATGAGAGATGTGCAAATGTGTGGAGAGTGGAGCCAGAGGAGTTAGGACTGTGTATGGGCACAAGAACGTGTGTAAGATGAAAGCTGAATCTCAATTCATTGACTTCTACCAAACACAAAAATATGTGTTTTTGGTGGTCAAGTACATAATTCATATAGTAGGACATAATCTGTTTTCCTTTGACTTCCAAAGATTTTCACAGTCATTTTTAATTACTGGACACGTACAGTAAATAAGTATTTGTTTGTTGGTGCACATGTACATTTCTATGGTAGGTGCCAGTATTTGAATTAATATAAAAATGTGAATAATAAATTATACTTCTGAAAACTTATGTAAAATGTAATTTATCCCTTGATTTCCTTGCAATCATTACTTCAGTCTTCAGTTTCACATGATCCTTTAGAAATAATTGTAATATGCTAATTTGCTGCTCAGTAAACATTTATTTTTATTATCTATATTAAAATGATTGTGCAAATTTTGATTTATTTGATTTTTTTTTTTTTTTTTTTTTTTTACATTATAAATCTCACTTTTCTCAATTTCATAGCATTTCTTTGCTAATGAAAAATATGAATGTATTAAAATCTTACCTGACCCCCAATGCAAACAATAGAATGTTTAAATGTTTGGAAATGCATTGCAAACCAATGCTCTAGAATTGCACTCAACATTGTAAGTATATAACCCAATTAAACAATAATAAAAAAATAAATAATAATAAAAAAATAAAAAAATAAACACTGGAAACATTAGACAATCCAGGCACCCTTTGACATTCTGTTCCACATATGATTGGGACAAATGAATCCTAATTGTGCACACTAGGACATGGCTGGAGTGTGGCTGGAGTGTGCTGCTGACAGCGAGAAAAGAGGAATTGTTGCCTTTTTTTTTCCTCAATGAATATGGCTAGGAGTGTGCTGCTGACAGCGAGAAAAGAGGAATTGTTGCCTTTTTTTTTCCTCAATGAGTTGTGTGCCAAAAATAGTCTCCCAAATAGTCTGACAAATATATAATCGCTCTTTTCGGGCCTTCCACCACAAGCTCCAAACAGAGCAGCTTTCCGAGACTACTTATTTCTCATCCCTCTTAACCTTTCTCATTCATTAGTGTAGGTCTTTGTTTCCCCGTACACTCATTCTCATTGACCTCCCTCACTTTCTCTCTCTCTCTCTCTCTCTCTCTTTCCTAAGCACCCACTTGCCATTCAGTTCATGCTTCCTCAGATTGCATGGCTGCTATGTGCTCCGCTCTGCAGCAGGAATAGACAATCAGTTTTGTGTTGGCCTAATAACTCTTCCTTCTCCTCCTCCTTTTCTCTGGCCTCAGATCTCATAGTGCGGCCCCTCCCTGCCTCCATGCATCAAGCCATGTCTATTTTTAAACGTCTGCATTACACCACATTATGATCCCCGGTAAGTCTCCTGTCTTTTCAGGGGACCATCAAAAATGAACACATCCATCAACCAGTCACATTTAATTTGTTTTGCAAACTCCTCGATGCTCGGGAGACTTCTGCTCAAAAGGACAGTTGTAAATGTATTTTCCAGGTAGGCTGTCCTCTTGTATTTCTTGTACAGTCATAGTGGAATGAAGCTAATGTTTATTTGATGTATTATGAAAGTGGCGATCTATTTCTGGTAAGCATTATTTTTCGGACAGAAAACTGACTGCATTTGTTTGAACATGA
Organism: Carassius auratus; assembly: GCF_003368295.1. NCBI lineage: Eukaryota > Metazoa > Chordata > Actinopteri > Cypriniformes > Cyprinidae > Carassius > Carassius auratus. Next base: position 136,373 of record NW_020526490.1, on the reverse strand, counting down.
GCTCTAAATTTTTAATAAAGGCTTTATTTTATTTTATTTTATTTTATTTTATTTTCCAACAAAGCTGCATTTATTTGATAAAAATACAGGAAAACATTAAGTCTGTTACTTTATATAATAATACAAATACAAAATAAAATTAATAATAAAATGTGTATATATATATATATATATATATATATATATATATATATATATATATATATATATATATATATATATATATATATATTTTTTTTTTTTTTTTTTTTTTTTTTCTAAACAGTGTAACAGCCAATAAAAATGGCAAAAAATACTAATGTGGTAAGAAAAGTTGCATCATCTACAAAAACGTGCATTTACAAAGATTTTCTCAAACTAGTTTCTAAATCAACATATGCAGTGTTTGACATTTGGCCTTCATGTGTTGATTACAGATTTTGTTAAAACTACATCTTGCTCAAATGGGGCAAGCATTATACTATCTTGAAGAAAGGAAAACTCTTCGCTCTTCAGTGATGATGGGAAGAATTCATGGTGCGATTTGTCTTATAAACCCACACACACTCTGCGCAGTTGTCCCTTATCCACTCACCCTCATCAAGAAGTCTGAGTTGGTGTATAATTACATATAAATACCCTTATTAAAATCATCTTTTCATCGCAGGACTACATCTCACTCATTGGGCGACTCTCTCTGTTTTGCCTTCTGAAACAGACGGTCTGTGACAGCTATGCTTTTCCACGCAGAAGGGTGAAACTATCGTCACCTCCCTCGATTCTGTTCTCAATCTTGTAATCACAATATTCTCACTATTCTGCACCTCACGGCAATGCTTAACACAGTCCCATCAAGCAGCACTTCCTGTGAATTACAGCTCTGCAGCTGAACGGATCTTAATTATGATCTGACTTCCTATTATGTAGAGTAAACTTAACAAATCTCTCTCTCTCTCTCGTTCTCACACTCTCTGCCTTCTTTTCATTTTGTGTTTTTGTGGTATTTGTGGTGTTTGAGTGGATACTTCACTACAAAACATGCCATCAGTCTTGATGTTGGCCAGCGATTCTATCTCACATTTAACAAGAGGCACATTAATCTGACAGTAAAATGAAGAAGAAAACATATCGACACAAATCTGGATGTTTCTGTGTTCTAAAACGAATTAAACAAATGTCCCTGTTCTCCAGCATGATAAGAGATGTTCCGAAAAACATCTTGCGATTCAAGAACTGTATGAAAATCCTTCACAAATAAGGTCACATGATCAGTGTCTCGGATTTGATTTGCTTAGTTATTTTAGAGTAATACGGTATCTTGAGTTCTTTTTTTTTAATTATTCTTTTATTTTTTTCAGATTATTATTATTATTATTATTATTATTATTATTATTATTATTATTATTATTATTATTATTATTTTTATTATTATACTTTCTGAGATGCCTTTAAAATTAGAAATGAAATTGAAATGCATATTCACCAGTAAAGTTAACTAAAATTACCAACATTAACATTCATAAAAAGTTAACATTAGTCCTTTCAATCGATAAACTAATTAATCACACTTTTTTTCTGTAATTAATCATGATTCATCGCATATTGATATATTTACATTGTCATCATTTTACAATGAAACTCCAAACAACATAACAATTTTATATTTCAAATTTTCCTTTTTGGCCCAAGTAGCCTATAATTAAAACAATCTTCTTACTGTATAAACTATACATTTTAAATAATATAGATTAATCTTCATTCAAGCTAATCAGTGACTAAAGTAGTTGAGTGTTTCCTCATTTCTTTGTTCTTTGATTTACATCAATGACAGACTGCAGCAGGTGTCACTTTAAAAGCAGCACTTTCTATTTTAAACCTGACACGCATGATGTGAATCTTTCACAAATCCAATTTTCTTCCAAGTCTTCAAGGTCATTTATTACCTTAGAAATCTTTTAAGACTATGTTTATGAGATAACTCGCCAAAAACGCACATTTTTGAAGTAATTGTTTGTTTTTTTGTCCCCTGAAGCACCTGAAATAGCCAAAAGCGCATACTTTTAAACTATACTCCATTTGATAATAATCTTCGTCTTTCTTTCTATTTCTTTCCAGATGTTATGACTGATAACACTCTCTTTCTACTTGTTTAAACTAGAGTTTAGATATCTCATGATCTCATGACCTGGATGTACTCTCCCTCGAGCTGGATGAAGATGATTAGCATACCATATTGGGCCCACGGGCTGCCAATTGATTAGCCCTTGTGTTTGGTTTACAAGCTGTTTTCCTCTTGCCTGTCCCTAAAAAAAAATAAAAAAAAAAATAAAAGCCTCATTATGTAGGCAATTATACAGTAGGACCACACACACAACTTGTAATTGCATTTTATCTTTTAAGACTTTCATGATCTACATATTTAATTAGATGAAAGAAACAATGTGAGTTTCACTGTGTAGTTACACCTTCACTGCATGGGTTTTAAAGAAGCAGGTGGCTTTACTTGGGTCTGGGGCCTCTCCCTCTAGTGATAGGTAAATGACACATTAGCATTTGGCTCTGAAAGCAATAGGGGGTTGAGTAACGATGCTGCAGCATCTTGGGCTGGGCTCTGCAGACGTAAGCAGCCTGCCTCTAACACTCTCTTTTGGCACCAGATCAAAGTGAACAGAAATTTGAATCTAAAAATTCAATTTTGAAATGTGAGTTTAAACTAATCGAATAAAAAGCACGGTTCACCCAAAAATGAAAATCCTGTCATCACTTACTTGTCCTGATGTTGCTCCTAAGCTATATGACTTGGTTTCTTCTGCAGAACACAAAAGAAGATATTTTGAAAAATGCTTCAGCTGTATTTGTAGAAAAACGAGTCGATCCATTATCAAAATATCTTCTTTTGTGCTCCACAAAATAAATAAAGTTATACAGGGTTTGATGGTGAGTAAATGATTTTTTAAGTAATCCAGCCCTTAGTATTTAAATTTTTGAATGAATTTAAGAAAATATTTGTACAATATAATTTCATATGTTAATAAGGGTATATATACATTGACACATTTTTGAACTATTTGAACTATATTGCTACATTACCAATAGGTTTAAGTCCTATATTCCCATCCACCAGGAACCTGGTGAAGTCACAATAGTTAAGTGGCTAATCAGTACTAATTTATTTAAATAAATACAAATGATGCTGGCATGAAAATGAAATAATGTATTGGAAGAGTTCCAGTTGGCTGTTTCTCTGCTATGTTTATATTCGCAGCCTTTCCAAGGTACCATGTATTTCTCAGGAGTCAAACTGAGATTTGTGCATCTACAAGGTATGAATTGCACTTCCCTCTGAGATGCCTTGGGGTTGGCCAGGTGCTTGTTAGATTGGATCAAAGCTTGTTTGCTCTTCCCTTTAAATGTTGGGAAGGAAAATCGATAAGACATTGAGAACTTATTTAAAATCATTTGACTGAATATGAAAACCGTATATACTTATCTGTTCCATACTGAATGTAAGTTAGACATTAGAAGTTGATAAAATTCAATAATTTATATTGACTTTTCAATAGGCTAGGACCTAAATATCTTCAAATATCAAAGATTCAGAGTGAAAATATTCAGCAGCATGAAACCGCAATTTATTTCAAGCATCATCACTTTGATGGCTTTTGAAAGTTGGTTTCTGTCGACTCTGATCTGATGCAGTAGTCTCAGTTTCCTCTCCATCTCATTCTCGGGAGTAAATACAGTTTGAGACCATTATTAAAAATGTATTTGAGAGAGTTGTACCTTCATTCTTTCTACCTGTCCTACATCCAGTACAATGTTTTGAGAGTTTCGTGAAAAGTATATGTATATACTCAGAATGAGTCGTCTGTGTGCCAGCATGAGCATCAAGTTTGACTTTATGTGACTATATGTGACTCCTGCTGTGTTGCAAGATGTCACTTGCTTGTTCATGACCGAGATGTGTGTGCGTGTTGATATTGTTGTACTGTATATATAGATCTGGTTTGCAGTGAATAAATGGTTACTTGAGACTTATAGGGGTACATAACACAAAAAAAGGCCAGGAAACACTGCTTTATTGATTGTAACTAGGGTGGTGAAAACACATAACGTCACAGAATGTGTTACCCTTAATGTCCAAATAGTGTGCAAGATGGCAAATATAAATACATTATTAATTAAACGATAAAAATGCAAAATACAAGCTTTTAGTTGTCTCAGATGTTTGGAGCCTCCTATATATTGTGCAACATTATGATTATGCAGCCCATTTGAATTTAAACCCCGTAGTAGAAACATGTAATTTAATGGACAAATTGTTATTGGTAAACCACTGCACTCTTCAACACATAGTATTAATAAGCTCTTTGCATCTATAACCTGTTCTGGAATACTTTTGTGTGTCATTATCTGTGTTAGCCAACAAATAATCAAAACACTCCTGCTTGCAAGCTTCAAACATAGTTTTGTGTCTTCAATTTGGAAATCAGTAGGCCTAAAGGTTATTCATAGCTAGTGTTTTTATCTACATTAGCTCTAGGTGCAGTCAATTCACCCTCATGATTAACTGGAAAATAGAATAGGTAACACTTGTTAACTATTAACTGTGACATTTCTCTCAATGAATTCTTAATTGGCTGCTTTTTAATAGTTGGTAGTTGTTAGGTTTAGGTATTGGGTAAGATTAGGGATGTAGAATAAGGTCAAGTAGATTAAGGCATTAATATGTTCTTAATTAGCATGCTAATACGCAACTAATAGGTGTTACCTATTCTAAAGTGTTACCAAAACTTCATTTGGAGTTTCTTGTGGACATTTCAAACTCTGACAATAAGCAAAGGAGTGAGAATTCTTGTGAAAACTTGGAAACAATTCTGAAACCCACTTGCATGTTTTTCCCTTGTACCTGTCCATGTCATTATTTCCATGAGAAACATACTTCAAAGAAAGGAAATCTGTCGAGTTGCCTCTAGGTACTTCTGTTTCTTTCAGATTTCAGCTGAAAGATGCTAATTCCATAAGAGTCTGCAACAGCTTTGTTGTGGCTTTACCTTTGACAAAATTTGGATTATTAAACTTGGCACAATTTCAGTTCATGAGCTGGAATTTGAATTGAATTGTCCACAACCTACAGGATGTTGAATTGAAATATGAATTGGTATGACAGGACAAATCTTTGGGGAAAATGTGCCTATTTTCTACTCCGATATTTAGGTTAAATATCACTCCTTTTTCATTTTTTGTTACATTATATATGTTGGGTAACGTTCACTTTTTAACTGATACCAGTACCTAAAATTCGGTACCAGTACCTAAACGGTGACTTTTTTTGGGCACTTTACAGTTTGCGCAATTACAAAACATTTATTTCAGTAAAAAAAAAAAAAAATCTAAAAATAAGTCCAACCTTTTTCAAGTTTTATTTTGACAGGTTGCCAAGAAGTTCCTGTACTGTATGATGATGCTATTTTTCTCAAATGAAATGGTTAAATTCTCATGAAGTGACTCTCACAGGAGCTCTGGAGATTACGTTTTTTTGTTCATGCCATCAGATGCATACAGTGAGATGCAGAGGCCGAAAATCACCGCGAGGGTCACAATCATGCTTTGTGTAGTAAACAAACCCGCGTTTCCGCCAATCATACATACAGAGGCAAGTGGAACATGTTATAGAGTAAATTACGTGTTTTGAATGGACTCCATGATCTCATCTGCATTTTCACAGAAACCATAGGGCCCTAGAAATGTAACCACACTTCAGAACATTTTGGCTCGTGTGTTGTTTAAAGGGGCTGCAGGGCTGACATCACATCACAGGGTCTCTCTTTCTCTTTCTCTCTGTACCGTATGTGCCCAGATGCATTCTCAGGTACCGTAATTTGTCACCGACAAACGTGAATCGGTACTCGGTAGTACCGATGCAATTTGGTCGATACCCTTAACCCCAACCCTAAAATATACCAATACTTTTTTTTTTTTTTTTTTTTCAGGCTTTACTGAATTCATGTTCTAGAAAAACTTTCTCTTGTAACAATGCAGCACTTTTTCAATTCTTAAGGCCATATTTTTCAGACACCCGTGTATTAAAGTCCTATACAGATAATTGCCATGTCATGACAACCTAGTGGAATAAAGGGAAATGGCTTTATATAGTCTTATATAGGATTTGCTGATTCTGAATTCCAAGGAGATTTGCTTGCCTCTTCATCCAGTTTAAGAATATTGATTGAACTAGCCAATTTAACATGAGCCAGCTTGCACTGCCTGTGTATTAATAACATCTAGGCGGAACTAGAGGATGGTTGCTTGGCAACATGGTCATTAATTTTGAGCAATCTCATAACACTCAGGCAGAATACAACTGTTTCTACCGTTTCAACTGTTGCCTTTGATTTGCAATTCTCTGGTAAGATGCCTTGCCTTTAGTCAGCACTGATGAAAGATTTCATTTCGGTACAATGATGGGAAAGGTAATTAATTTGTTAATTAATTCAATCTGATTTTTGATTCAGATATCCATGATGGAACTTCTGTTGAATTAGCTCTCTTTCACTATCATTTACTGTCTTTATTCCAATTTCAGTTTCAAAGCACTGGCATGATTATTTCACATAAAATTAAATAAAAAATAATAATGAAAAAATCAACATAAGCAAAATAAATAAATAATAATATATTATTTTTTAAATAAAATAATATATTTCTATATACATCTGCATACAAATCTAGCTGTTAAGCAGTTTCTGGTCTGTGATGCTGTTCACTTAAAATATAGATTTTTCTGTCGTAGATGCGTGAGTGCCCTGGTTTGAAAGTGATGTTTGTTGGACGTTTGTGAGTTTCAGACAGGACTGATTTAGGGCCCTGCTCTAAGTTATAAGAAGTCAGTGCTGCAGTGTGCTTGGAGAGCTTGATTTCAGGTTCATTGCTGTTATTCTCTCTCTCTTTTTGTCTCTCTTTGCTGAAAGGTAAAGGGGGGTTAGTGCTCGACCTCCTAATTGTGCTCCATGGTGCCAAAAAAAAAAAAAAAGTTATATGCTGCTTTTAAGGATACCATTTGAAATGGTGGCTCTGGTAAAGGTTATGGTGGCTTCAGTATTCTGTACTTATTCTAAGGGTCATCTTCCAAATGAAAGCTGATAGCCTAATTAACAGTTTGCTTTGAATATCAATTCATGCCCAGCCAAAAACCTTTGCACGTGGATCATTATGTAGCTAAAATAATCTTCATTCAGACTGATTCTGACCTTTCACCATTGTGAAAAATCTAATTTTATGTGACATTCTGCATGTTTACGCAATGTTGAGATGATTTAGTTTTTTTTTTTTTTTTTTTGATAATGATTCATCATTACTTCAGTTCAGTTTGTTTATGAAAAAAAAAAAAAAGGTGAGATTCCAAGCGATTATTTAGGCCTAATTTATTTTGAGAGTGTTCCTAATAAAACACTTTATGGCCTCTTAAACATTCCTGCATTGCACCATTATTTTGTTCTCATACACTGTATCATTTTCTGGCAAATTCTTGCCGGGATTTAACTGTTTCAGTCCTGCTGTCCATATTTAATAGGATACTGTTTGTTTGTACGGAGCCATAGCCTGCAGTGTTGCTGCTGAAAGGGGAAAGAGAGAGAGAGAGAGAGAGAGAGAGAGAGAGAGAGAGAGAGAGAGAGAGAGATGGGACATGTGTTGTCATCTGTGGTGAGAGTTTCCTCTGACACAAACATACAGGAGCCAGCTGTGAGCTGTCTGGCAGATCGGACCTAGGGGAGACGGCCGCCACCGCTGCAAAATCTTTAATTACTCGCTAACAAGAGGAACCGTCCTCATTTCAACCCAGGCACATTTCACCAGCTCACTCTGACGGGGGAACGAGAATCCATTTTTGAGGGCAACAGCCTCTGGAACAATCAGACAGGAAGCAAACCGGGGCATTCAGATTATATGGTGCATGACACTCCTGAACTAGTCGCGCGTAGCCAGACTTTTTGCTCATGGCATCAAGTCTAGTCCACACTGCAGCTTATTCTGGCCAAAACGCGTATTTAAACAGCAAGATATAGTCTGACAAACATATCAAGTGACCTTTTATGTGGCCACAAATGGCAAGGTTTATCTGAAATTGATTTTTCTTGTACATAAAACATCGAAATGTCTATAGACCTAGTGATAAAGATTGTTGTCCACTCAAAATAACACATACACTTTCTTTCCCAGACTTTAAAACAAAGTGAAATATGCAGTGCTGCTTGTTTACTTGCTATTAAGAGCCTCAAACTAAATTTTCTCATCGATTTGATTCCACTAACCTGATAAATTAAGTCATTGGTTCTTTCTGAACTAGAACTCATTGAATCGACCCTGTGATTTTCAGGCAGATTGATAAAATAATAAATAAAGCATTAGTTGTGCCTTTATTTCAGGAAGTTTCATAAAGCCAGCCAATCAGATTAGTCAGTGAATATATAACATTATTATTCTTTTTTTTTTTTCCTGTGTGTAATTGTCTTTCACCTTTGCCTCCATCTCTAAATCTAATCTATCAGCATGTCTATACACTATTGTTGCTTTATGCGGCGCTTGCTTTATTCCATCACTGCTGTGTCTAAATTTAGAGGCACTTCCAGGCCTTAAGTTTTAAGAGGGTCTTAAAAAACCCTCACCAAACCCCACTCAGGCCGACAACAGCCTTTTTAACTTAACCTTTCTCTCTTGATTTGTTTGTTACTCTTTCATCTTCTTCTGATGTGAGCTTGCAGAACAATATTACATCTAACACCGAATTTCTTTACCTTATTCCAGACCGGGACAAAAGAAAAAGGAGACCCACTGAATTCAGCTATTGATAAGATGACCAAGAAGACCCGTGATCTTCGCAGACAGGTGAGTCAGTCCTTTGCCTCTTGTCTTCCTAGAAAATAAAAACATAAAATGAACATGACCACTACACTGAAATAAAGTGATATATTGCCTCATGATATTCAAGATCTCATTTTTTTTTCTCATGAAACATTGTGTTTCGTAGAACACAAAAGGACATAAATAAGGGATGAGAAGACAGAGATTTTAACTGTCAAGCTCTAGAAAGCACATAAAAGTATCATAAAAGTTGTATATATGACTTGTGCACTATATTATGATAGTGTTGTGTGAGGAAGGGACTGACATTTAAGTAGTTTTTCACTGAAGTTCTTCCACTCTGCCATTTAAGGCCCCTTCAAATAACGCCACACTTTAAAGAACCACTGGTTTTACTGAATAATCTTTTCTGGAGGTTGATGCCTCAGGTATTAATACTTGCCCAAGGAAGCATAAATATGTTTTCTTTGAGCCTGCAAATTAATTTAAGTCTTCAAATAAAAAAGACAGACAACTGTAATGCAAACCACTGGACTATCTTGTATTGTTACTTGATGGTCAAGAGAATAAGTCTTTTGAGAACAGTTTAGACTTTAAAAAACACCTCCTCACACTTCTGAACATCTGACTGTCGTGCATAAAAGCAGCAAACACCAGTATGTGTCTAACTCAAGAAGCTGAGGTCCACGCTCTTGACTTAAGCAATTAGCACAACTTAAAAGCTTTCTTTTTATGTATTTTTTTTATCCATCACCATGACAATAAAAACAAAGTGTCAGATCAGTCAGCGATGATCTAAACTAAAAACAGAGTCTGGAAATAAACCTGTGAGGCATTAGACATAAGGGCATTCCTATCAGACTGACATTCAGGAGAGTTTTTACTTATAAAGAATGAGCATATACTGTGCTATTATATGATACTATTACCTAACATTTACATCAATAGAAATACATTTTTCTGCTTCTCAGTTTAAAGAACAAGGCTAGATAAATATTTAACTGGTTAAGGGAAACATAGGCACCCCTGTCAGCCCAGTTAGGACAAGATTTTTGATAAATAGATTCCCCTCTGTTCCTTGAACAATGTTGTTGTAAGACTATTGGAGGCTTGAAGAATACTATGATACATACTTGTATGGTGCTTTTTGTCATTGTGTAGTTTGATAGCACCCACCCACATTTACTATTTTCATTATACAGAAAGGAGCAGGTAGAACATTATTAACCAAAAAAAAAAAAGAAAGAAAAGTCATACTCTAGGTTTGGAATAGCATGAGGTAGAGTAAATGGTGACAGAATTTTCATTTTGGGTGAACTATTCCTTTCATAAAATCACCATATGACACATTCAGGTAAGGAACGAAAATGTCCCTACACTCTAAACATCAAAATGTCAGCTGTCAGAGAGCATACAATCACCACAGTCACCCTCTCATTTGTAAGATTTCTTCACATTCTCTAGAAGATTGTTGTGTTTGACCATTCAAAACTTGTTTTTTATTCTGGCAAAATATTTTTGTATTTTTTTTTTCTTCTACAATTCTGTTATAGTGGATGTTTAACCAGTGCCTGATCCTTACAAGACCCTGACAAATTTCAAATTTACGTAGACTTTTCCCTGTAAGCTGTGTCATCACTCTGGATAGCCACCAGTAAAAGGTTTAAGACACTGTGCATTGTTGTGGTGCAATCTGCAAATTAGCCATGATATTTGGACATGTTCACACCTGGCTAATTTGGACAATCCTCTATACACACCTTGGCAATATAAATCGCCATTGGCTAGTAATTTTTTTTTTACTCGCCAGACTGATATACTATTTTACACACACACACACACACACACACACACACACACACACACACACACACACACACACACACACACACACACACACATATATAGATGATTCCAATCAGCTCATCTTTGTAAAATGGCACAGCTTCTTAATCATTCAGTCAAGCATTATGTCATTAAGCACTATTTAATGATAGAACTTTAGTGATTAGAACTAAAACTTGGTAACCATGTATGAATGCATATTTGTCATTTTAACTGAACTTGAGACTGGTGGTGATGCTTAAGATATTGTTGAACATCCAGGGTTTTTGTAAAAAAAAATAGTAATAGATCATATTAATTATTATTAAAAGATAATACTACAACTAATTCTTCATTGAGATTAAATGAAAAGAACAGATCGCTTGATGAGAGAGAACTCTGAAGCCCTCAGTCAGTGTTCAGCGAGTGAAAATGTGCTAATCTTGTAATAGCCTTGAACACACACACTGGCAAGTAAAATCTAAGAATTTATTAGAAAATGTCTAACGATAGACATCATTTAGTTGCATAGAGTAAAATGTAGTCAAATGTGCGTGTGATTTACTCGCAATGTAGAGGGTTGTTGGAGTGTTTTTTTTTTCTTTCTTTCTTTTTTTTTTTTTTGAGAACTAGTGTATTTTGACCCTTAGTTCAGTTTGTTTAGGCATGTATGAACACAACAACCTTGCTTGGACCCACACCAACACAATAGGTCTGAGATCATCTGAGCGAGCTGGTCTCTGCCAAATTGGAAATACACTCTGGAGCAGTTTAGTTGTGGTGAGAAAACAATTCGAACTAACAGACGAAAGAACACATCTGTTCTTAATTGCTCTTTTCTGAAACAGGTGCATTACAAGAATGACGCTATGAACAGAATTCCAAAATATAAACAGGTGCACTCTTACCAGGTTGTGCTTTTCTGAGACTTGCATACAACATTTTGGTACACTTTGAAATGTTGTCTTGTAAAAGCAAACCAAACCAAAAAGAGAATGCAAGAACATAACAATTTAAGTCCCTGTTTCGGAACAAATACACTTAGTCACATGACATTCTCAAATGATTGGCTGGTAACACTTTAGAATATGGAACACCCATTCACTATTAACTTAGCAATTTCCCTCAATAAATTCCCAATTGGCTGCTTATTAATAGTTAGTAAGGTAGTTGTTAAGTTTAGGTATTGGGTAGGATAAGGAATGTAGAATAAGACCATGTAGAATAAGGGATTAATATGTGCTTAATTAGTACTAATAAATGGCTAATATTCTAATAATACATGCTAATAAGCAACTAGTTAAGATAGACTAAAATAAAGTGTTACTGATTGGCTCAAAAAGTTAGGTGGGACCAAGAGCAAGTGTAGCAGATTTAACAGTAAATCTCACACTTCCGGGTGGTCCTGGGACTGTAGAGATGAATATTAATGCTAACAAATACTATTCTCCTGGTATTATAGACCTCAGAGAAAACCCTCTTCACCCCACATCACAGTAAATCCACAGAGAGAACAACTAATGCAGAATGGATGTTCGTTTTGAGCGGCCTGATTTAATTAACACTCTTGGAGTTCAGGAGTGTGTTAGTGGGTGTATAAATCAGCCGACACAGAGGTTAAGAAGCGGTACATACACACACAGCACATGAGCATTCACCGTTTACCCTCCGCCCTGTTTGTACAATCTTTTATAATTGGAAAACATCTTTTAAATTCTTCCCACTCCCACCCCCTTCACCAAGACTGTAAATTCCACGGTCGCATTTTCAGACTCAGCAGTCGTACATCACCTCCCTCGTTTCTGCTCCTGTATGCTCCTTCCCCCCTCCCCAAACCCCTCAGCCATCATGTTCCCACTTCTTCTGTCACCCACTTCGCTGGACCAATATTTGGAAAGCTGTAAACTTTCCCTGACACATGCATTGTAGTAACGTGTCGGATGCGGAAACCGGCTGTTTACAGATTTGCTAGGCCAAGCATTTTTAATCCTTTTAAGACATTTTATTTCATTATCTATCATGGTTTGAGGCGGGGCAAGATGTTTCCCTCACGGATACATGGGGATTTTATGGTATAGTAAAGTGGTTTAAAGGAAATAAAAAAAAAGTGTTTGATAGCCCTGATTTACGAGATCACTTTACACCGGTAATTCTGGCGGACCACTTCCTGTTTCCACTGCAGGTGATCTCCATATGCTCTTGCATCTGATAAACCACCTCTCACCTTAACAACATATCACTAGAATCTCATCACAAAACAAATTACATTTTAATCACTTTAATGGGGTTTAAGATACTAGAAAAACTTGCCAAGGGATCAAGAAGGATTCCAAGCAAGTTGCAGACCAAGCTGTTGATGTCTTCGATGTGAAATCCATGCACATATGTTGGATGTTCTCATTATGTATTTTAATTTCAGGCAGTGATCTATGAGCAGCACTCACCTGCTGTGATTGTGATGTTGTTTACCAACCTCAAAGAACATTCGCCATGGGCTTTATAACGGCAAAACAGCCCAATTCAATCAAAATGAATTACAAAATGCTATTGGGTTGTTATTAGATGATTGCAGGAAGATGATGCATTGAGCCATTGAGGCACTAGCGCAGGGGTTTCCTGGGGTTAACTGATGCACGACTCGCCCATGTACAATGCAAAATAACCTTCATAGCACGCTGGGGAACATGTGATATATGCATACATTTGCATGTATGGATCTGGGTAGATGCATGTGCTGGTTATGGCATGGTTTGTGTGTGTGTGTGTGTGTGTGTGTGTGTGTACACGAGTAAATGCATTTCCTTCTCATGGCTCAGCCACTAAAGATATGAGATGCGAGCCTCTGTGATCCGCTCAGGGCTGTTCAGGCCCTTCAGTCAAATGAATGGAGGCATCGCCATCTCATCAAATCAGTCTCACCGGGGGAACATCCGAGTGTCTGTGGCAGCCGGCTTTGAGTTATTACTGTCTACCTGGCAAGAGAATATACCACCTCGACCAGTGCAAATCAAGCAATAATGGTGAGCCCTGTTCAGGATCGCAGACACTGCAGAGGAGGGATGGTTGATTTGCGTATTGCCCTCACTGATAAGTCTGTGTTGTATTATATTTGCACTGTTTATGTTCAGCAAGTGCTTATAGATAGTTTTTTTTTTTTTTGATAGATAGATAGATAGATAGATAGATAGATAGATAGATAGATAGATAGATAGATAGATAGATAGATAGATAGATAGATAGATAGATAGATCTTATGTGTCATTGTCTGTGTAAATAACAAATTAGCAAATAATGAATATGTTTTATGTGAGATGGGATGTTGTACAATATGTAGCATGACCTGCAAAGATTTGTGTAAAGGAAATAAATGCATAAGCAGGCCTTTGTGCTACACAAGCATGCATATAATATCTATGCAACTTCAGCCCTGCCGTGAAAGCTCTTACTAATGCATTAGCATCGCTATCAGGTCCATCAATAGTGCCGCAGAACAGATTAGACTAGTTCATGCATACAGTAGAGATTAACCTCAAAAAAGTCTTCCATTGCATTTAGCCTCCTGAGCACTTGTATCTCCATCTGCATTGCGAGGAGGACATCTGATGATTCCCACACTCTCTCACTCTTGCCGTTTTACTTCTTTTTTTTATTATTATTAATAGGATGATGTAGTGGTTCTGGGCTTGAAATCAAAAAAAGTTACTAGTTTGAACACTGCAACAGGCAATCCATGAACTATCACCATTGTGCCCTTTAGCAAGACACTTAGGTCGCTCCAAGGGGACAATCTCTGTAATGAGTGTACTTCAAGCACTTTGGATAAAAGCATCTGTTATCCTACTGTAGTGGTACCATGGTTCAAGATGGTACCCATTTAGCAAACACTTTTATCCAAAGTGACTTAGAGCAAACTTATTACAGGGACAGTCTCCCTGGAGCAAGCTAGTGATGAAGCTTGGACAAGGGTACATGGATGAAATTATGGCTCATTCCCCAAGGAGTTTGAACCTCCAAATGTGCACTTTCTGCAGGGGAATGAGTTTAGAGTGGGGAGGGATGCTGAAAATGGATGAGTTGTGACGTCACTACGGTAATGGTGGAGATTATGAATGTTAATTATTCTGTGCTGATGTGGAAGGACAGTCTTCATAAATTTTATAGTCAAATAACTTAATAATTATTCAAGATTAAAACTGTTGACTTAAGGATGTTGTGTCTGATAGATATTCTGAATAAAGTCAACATAGTTTGGATACATATTTAATAGCAGCCAACAGCAATGAGTGCTGCAAGTGGTGGGGATTCTTTCCCATGCATTACTTCCAATTTTAATACAAATTATCATCACCTAATGCTATATTTCATAATTATTTAAACATTAAATAAATAAATAATTTAAATAAAATTAGCTTAAACCACTGGGGCATGTTGGGCAGTTTTCTTGCCAAGACCAAGGCATGTGATTGATAATCTTATTTTATTGTTTTTAATATACATGGATGGATAGAATTGCATTTCCTTCAGAATACTGTTAAAGATTACCCATGTGCAAAATATAACAGAAGCATGCTTTATGAATACACACACTTAAGGGATGGTTCACCTTGAAATGTACATTTTGTCATCATTTACTCTGCCTCATGTTGTTCCAAACCTGTATGAGTCTATTTCTTATGTTGAATGCAGAAGAAGTTAATTTGAAGAATGCTGGTAATCAAGGAGCTGATGTTGCCCATTGACTTCCATAGTGTTTCTTTCCTTTCTAAAGAAGTCAATGGGACCAACAACTGTTTATTTCTTCAAAATATATATTTATTTTGTGTTCAACGTAAGAAAGAAACTTACAGGTTTGGAATGACATGAGGTTAAGTAATTAATGACAATTAAAAAAAAAAAAAAAAACATTTTTGGCTACTTATTATTTATTTTATTTTTTTCTTTGCAATCATTCTGCATGAAAGAAAGAAATTGTATCACATCACTCTTTGGTTATCCGCAGTCACAGGGTGTTCTCTGAGCTAGTGGACCTCCTAGCGGAGTAATTCAGCAGTCACAGGGCCAGTCACGGAACTAAACCCAGCATTTGTCAGACCTCTCCCCCAGAGGCATGCCTCTCAGATGCCACAGAGTGCTTGAGCTCCCATAATGCTCTGCCACCGAGCACTACAGACAGAGTATGGAAATAAAAACAAGAATAACAGCATAAGCAGAACACAAAGAGGAAAAGATCTGAGGTACAGCTTTTCAGCTGTTTGGAAACTGGAGGTGTGGGAGCGTACCACGCTGAACTAATACTCTTAAATATCTGTTCTTGTGCAATTAGCAGTCCCCACACACGTCCCCTTACACCACTTTGAGCTATGTGTCATCTGTCATCCCATTCCTAATAAATGTGTCTGTCAAGTCCTCCCTCCCAGCTCTCTGTTGACTGATAGCTTACTCCAGGATGCTCCTCAAGTGAACAACACTTCTCCGAACATATGCTTAAACATCTCTCTCTCTCTCTCTCTCTCTCTCTCTCTCTCTCTCTCTCTCTCTCTCTCTCTCGCTTTCAGTTTTCGGGATCCATTTTGTCAATCAAAAGTAGAAACAATTTTGACTTCCTGCAATATGTGTGCTTTGATGAAATTGCTCATACTATAAAAAGATGACGAAATAATTTGTTATTCTGAAAATACACAAACCTTTTCTATTTTTTTTTTTTAAATTTACTCTGTGTGTATATGAGTAATTATTGCTACTGGCATATGACTTTGTGACCTTGTGGAAGTGTTGGCATCTTACTGCTGTTCTTACATTGTCTTGTTACCGCAGCCACTTTGACTTCTTTGGAAGTGTTTAGCTGACAGCTACTCTTAATCTACATCTAAGAAATTCTCCAAGAGACAGACACACAGAGAAAAGCTCATGAATCTTGCCTGCTCTCAAACTAAAATCACTTTTTCAAAGTACAGCTCAGTTTTAACACTTCGAAATCAGTTGTACATTGCCCACACTTATGAAATTTGCAAGCAGAAATTGTTTCAATTTTAAACAATCACTTTGAGTGATGTCTACAGTCTGGAGAGTCTGAGTTCCCTCAGCGCTCTGAACTGTCACGCTGTTACCATACAGTATATGGCAGCCATTTCTTCAAACTTAAAGGTGATGGCTTGTGCACAGCATGTACTGTTATACGCATGCTTTGACATTTTTACATGTCAACCTGTGCAATTCCCAGGCATCTACATAAGCATCTTAACACTGACAAGTGTACCCTGTAAGCTCGTTTTTGTGCTGCGTACAAATTGAGCATAAAATGAAGCAGTGAAACCATACAAAAGTGACATTGAAGCTCTGTGTTGTATTCAGAAGCAGTTCCAGTAAAATGTTTGGAATGGCTGTTTCAGATTCCCTTAAAAATAGTTACACTACCTTCCCAAAGTTTCAGGTTGGGAAGATACAGTATATATGCAGAACAGTGTATATTTGAAACTAGTATGATGTAACTTTATAAATGTCTGTCAGTTTAATCCTTCTTTGCTAAATAATATGTCTGATTTACATTTATGCACTTGAAAGACACATTTATCGAAAGTAGAATAGCATTGCATTCAATGTATTTATCAGTTAATGCATTCCCTGGGAATCAAACCCATGACCTTGGTGTTGAGCTACGGGGATGCTCTACTCCATTTTTTTTTTTTTTTTTTTTTTACATAATGTTATTACTATGGGAGTAATCATGATCTGAATGAAAAGTCATTTAAACTTCAGGTGGGGAAAAAGATCAGATCGTAAATAATTGCTATGTGAATGTTTAAATCCAAGTGCTTTTTGCAATTATAGTCATAGTACATTGTATAACAACTCTTTTCAGTCCTTGCTGGATAGAGATGAAGAATGGAAGAAGAATTGAGCATTGCAGTCTATACTAATATGCACAGAATACTGTGCAAATCGTCATACTATTTGATGAGCCATAGAATTGAAAATAATCATTCATGTACAGAGTCAGATGCACGCATATATATATAACTTTATCTTTATGTGGGAAGGACAATGAACCATTTAACTGAGCATTAGCTTCAGCTGAAGTTAACTTAATTTTGTATTGTTGCTAGCTGCATTTAGCTTTTTCTTTCCACACACAATAATTGTACGACCCCCCGCAGTACTACCGCGGACCCCCTGTTGAAGACCCCTGAGGGTAATGTTTACACAAGGGAATATTAAACAATCTTTTGCGAAGAAATAGTTAAACCAAAAATGAGCCTTTTTTTGCACTGCATAATTTACAGTACAGCAATCGGATTGAACTGATTCGTACTGACACAAATGTAGTCAGTGCCACAAAGACAGTCACAGAAAGCGAGAGCCCTAGAGAGGGGCCACTCCCCGTTTTTCCTTATAAAAAGCTCTGCACTGCAGCGCAGTCGAGGCTGAAGTCAGTGGGCAATGCATTAATGCAGGCAGTGGGACTCAGGCAGGAAGTACAGCGGTTCTACTCACTGATAAAGTCCTCAGTAGGCCCTCGTGATCAGGGATCAGGGTACAGTGGTACCTCAGTCTGTCAAAGTGGAAGATGATAACAGAAGCAGTTGATAAACCCTGGTGCACACCGGCTCTTCTGTCGCTCTCATCAACAGTCTAGAAACACCTTCCCACAGCCTGTCTTCTCTGCTTTCTTATTTCTATTTTAAAAAATCGTCAATTGTCACACTGCCACGGTGTCCATAGCATCCGCTCATAGATGTGTGCATTGACTCAAGTGTTAAGTGATTCTCTGTGAGAGATGGAACCTATCTGTTAAGTGAATGCTGTTATGTGGAATATGTTATGTAAGAAACTGCTTTTTATTTAGACTCAGTACTCCCTTTAGAGATTAAGACCTTTCTTATAATACATTGTATCTTGTATGCATATACAATCTCAATGAGCGGTAGAAATTTGAAACCTTCACTTGACGTCAAACATCGATTATTGTTTTGGATAAAGTGTTGTGCGTTCATGGCTGGATCATGTCTTGCCCTACAGTCTGTTGAAGTTTAGTGGTGATACTATATTTAATTCCAGGTACATAAAACTAAATAAATAATGAAAGTCTAATTTAATGATTTATTTGATTATTGGGACCCACTTTATATTAAGTGGCCTTTAACTACTAAGTACTTACATTTTAATTAATAATTTAGTACAATGTACTTATTGTGTACATACATGTTTTTACATTGTACTTATATTTAAAAAAAAACTACATGTAATTACATCTGCATTTAATTTCTGTAATTACATTTATAATTACACTGTTGACCCATACCTTAAAATTAACCCACCCTTAAACTTACCCATACCTCCAACCCTCTCCCTAACCTTACCCCTATCCCACCTCAATAGCAGCAAAAGTGTTTTACAATACAATATGAACACAATAAGTACATTGTACTTATTTTTTTATTTATTTTTTGTAAGCACATAGTGTCACATCCACACAAGGAGAGGAGAAGACGGGTAAGTACTTTCGTGAAGCTTTATTAACATAGGATTTCAACAGAGCTGGTAAGTGTGGTCACAGACGGTGAATCTTCAAGCACTGATCAATAGGTGAGTTCAAGTACAAAGCTAGGCCTGACAACAAAGAGTCACTTCCCTTAATCGCTGTATCTGAATCTCCACAGAGTCACAATACGGTCCACAAGAAGCAGGCAGAAGATCCACAAAGAGCGTCCATGTAATCTTGATTCCAGCCGGTGAGTGAATGAGTGAGGTGAGTATTTAAAGGTGTGGTGATTGCTGGTGCAGGTGCAGGTAATCAGTATTCAGGTGACGGTTCACGTGAGCGGTGCATGGGAGATTGAGTGGATGGTGACTGGCAATGGTGACTGGGGCTAAGGGAACGAGCTGAGGGTGTGACACTACCCCCCGCCCCACGGGTGACTCCAGGCATCCTAGAGCGGCGACGGGGACGACCACGACCTCTGGGAGCCGGGCGGTCCGGGTGTTGTCGGTGGAAATCTTCGAGGAGAGCCGGATCCAGGATGTCATTGCGTGGTATCCACGACCTCTCCTCGGGACCGAACCCCTCCCAATCTATGAGGTATTCCAGGTGGCCGTTCCGCCGCCGGGAGTCGAGGATCTCTTGGACCTGGTAGATGTTGTCTCCGAGGATTTCGGGTTGGTCTGGAGGGGGAGGCGGTTCTGGTTCTGTGGAGGAAGGAGAAACTGGATCAGTGTGACATTTTAGCAGTGAGACGTGAAACGTGGGTGAGATCCGGTAGTGTGGTGGTAGGTCCAGGCGGTAGGTGACGGGATTTATCTGAGAATGGATGGTGAACGGCCCTATGTAGCGGGGACTCAGCTTTTTGCAGGGCAGTCGGAGGCGGATATCCCGAGTGGAGAGCCAAACCTTGTCTCCAGGTAGATAGACGGGATTAGGCGATCTGCGTCGGTTAGCGGTCTCTGTATGTCTCCGAACTGCCCGCTGGAGATGGACGTGAGCTGAGTCCCACACCCTCTCGCTCTCCTGGAACCAGTGATCTACCGCGGGCACTTCAGAGACTTCTCCTGACCAGGGAAACAGCGGTGGTTGATAGCCTAAAACACATTGAAAAGGGGTTAAGCCTGTAGTGGTTTGGCGAAGGGAGTTTTGGGCATACTCAGCCCACGGCAGATACTGGCTCCAGGTATCCTGGTGTTGGGAGCAGTAAGTACGGAGGTACCGTGAGATCTCTTGAATCTTCCGCTCGGTCTGGCCGTTGGTCTGAGGGTGATATCCAGAAGATAAACTGACGGATGTTCCGAGGAGTTGGAAGAACGCTCGCCAGACCCTGGAGACAAACTGAGGTCCTCTGTCCGAGACAATGTCCTCTGGAGTGCCATAATTCCGGAACACGTTGGTGAAGAGGGCTTCGGCGGTCTCGAACGCTGTGGGAAGACCCTTTAATGGGATTAGTTTGCAGAATTTAGAAAAACGATCAACAACAACTAGAATGGTAGTGTACCCCCCTGAGGGGGGAAGGTCAGTGGCGAAATCCACCCCTAGATGGGTCCAGGGTCGGCGAGGAATGGGTAGTGGTTGTAATTTACCCACGGGAAGTTGACGAGGTGTGGTGGTAACGGCGCAGACCGAGCATCCGAGGATGTACCGGGTAACGTCACGAACCATGTTAGGCCACCAGTACTTCTGCTGGATGAGCGAGAGGGTTCGCCTGCTGCCAGGGTGTCCTGAGCCAGGTGACGTGTGCGTACTTTCCAGTAGGGGGAGTCGCTGGTTGGTGGGCACGTACATTAGACCCGTGGGTACCTCCGGAGGTGCAGGCTCCTCGAGGGTGGCGGCTCGAATTTCCTCGTCGATCTGCCAGAGGATAGGCGCGAGGAAAACGGAGGGTGGTAGAATTGAATCAGGCTTGTTGGTGTCTGGATCTGGTGAGTACATACGGGACAGAGCATCTGCTTTAGTGTTCTTGTGACCGGGTTGATACGTGATCTGGAAATTAAAGCGAGCAAAGAAGAGTGACCACCGAGCCTGACGAGCATTGAGTCTTTTGGCATTCTGCAGATATTGGAGATTTTTGTGGTCGGTGACAACAGTGAATGGGAACTGAGCTCCCTCTAGCCAGTGCCGCCACTCCTCAAGGGCGAGTTTAATGGCCAACAACTCACGGTCTCCGATTCCATAATTGCATTCGGCAGGAGAGAGTTTCTTAGAGAAGTACGCACACGGATGGAGTGAGCAAGGTTCACCAGACCTTTGAGACAACACGGCTCCAATGCCGTGGTTGGCCGCATCAACCTCTACGACGAACGGCTTGGACGGGTCAGGATGTCGAAGAATGGGTGCCGAGGTGAAGAGGTGTTTAAGATGGCTGAAGGCCTCTCGAGCTTGGGGTGTCCAGCGCAGCCGGCGTTGACCTCCTTTTAGAAGGGATGTTAGAGGAGCCGAGTGCAGGCTGTAGTTCTTGATAAAGCGCCGATAGAAATTGGCAAAGCCAAGGAAACGTTGGAGTTCTTTCACCGTTGTGGGCTCCGCCCAGTTGGCCACAGCATCTACCTTGGCTGACTCCATCTGAACTCCCTCCGCAGAGATCACGTATCCGAGGAAGGAGACGGTAGTGCAGTGAAACTCACACTTCTCAGCTTTTAGGTAGAGGTGGTGGTCTCGGAGTCGTTGTAAGACGTGGCGGACATGGGTTTGGTGTTCTTCTATGTTCCGGGAGTAGATCAGGATATCGTCTATGTAGACAATGACGAATTGGTGGAGATAATCACGGAATATTTCGTTCATGAAACTCTGGAAGATGGATGGACTGTTAGCAAGCCCATAGGGCATAACCTGATATTCGTAGTGCCCGGCAGGGGTGATGAAGGCAGTCTTCCACTCGTCTCCCTCTCGGATACGGATCAGATTGTAGGCACTGCGGAGGTCGAGTTTGGTGAACACCTTGGCTTCCCGCAGTTCCTCCAGAGCCGCCGGAACGAGTGGTAACGGGTAGGCGAACTTGACGGTGGCGTCATTTAGCACTCGGTAGTCGATGCATGGTCGAAGTCCGCCATCCTTTTTGGGGACGAAGAAGAAACTGGATGCAGCTGGAGATGTGGACGGCCTGATGAACCCCTGATCGAGAGCCTCCTGGATGTATTCCTCCATTGCCACCTGCTCAGGACGGGAGAGTGGATATATTTTCCCATGTGGTAGTTTGGCACCTGGCAGCAGGTCGATACAACAGTCCCAGGGCCGGTGTGGTGGTAATCGGGTGGCTTGTTCCTTGCTGAACACATCGGAGTAGGAGGAGTAAAGGGCAGGTCTACCCATGGAGGTGGAGTGCAATTGAAGGTGCGGCGGCGCAGACTGTGAATTCTGGACTGGTGGATGGTGAATGTGACTCTGGCATCTCGGGTCCCATGCCTGGATCTCCCCTGTGCTCCAGTTGATTTGTGGGTTATGTTGGGCCAGCCACGGCCTACCCAGGACGACGTCAACAGTAGCGCGAGGAAGTACGAGGAGGGCCAGTTGTTCCCGATGTCCGTGAGGCAGAACGAGCTCCAGCTCGTGTGTCCTTTTAGTTATTTTGCCACCGCCCAATGGTGATCCTTGGATGGTAGTGATACGGTAAGTGGTCTCGTTCTGGACGATGGGTATACGGTGCTTGGTTACGAAGTGAGATGAGACGAAGTTGCTTGCGGCTCCGGAATCCACCAGGACATGGATGGAAAGATTGCGTGAGTTAATTGTGATCTGGGCTCTGATATGAGGTATGTGAGATACAGATGGGGTAATGGAAACTGTACTCACCATTGGGCGAGGCGGACGGACCGGGCAGGCGTGGATCAGGTGAGTGGCCTCGCCACAGTATAAACATAGCCGCTGCTGAATGCGGCGTCTCCGTTCAGAGGCATCTAGGCGGTAGGAGTCGGTGTTCATGGGTTCCTCCTGGTCTCGTTGGGGCGAGGGCGTTCTGGCTGATGGAGAGATGGTATATGAGGCCGGGGAGGCACAGGCCGAGAGGTGTTGAGCCACATTTATAGTTTTTCTGATGAACGTCTCGAGATTGACATTATCGTCGTAAATGACCATTTGCTTTCTGATCTGGGGCTTTAAACCTTTACGGTATGCAGCTAGCAGGGCAGTTTGGTTCCAACCACTGGTGGCGGCTAATGTCCGGAAACGGAGAGTGTAGTCATGTATTTCCGTGGCTCCCTGGCGGAGATTTAAGAGTTCATCATGGGTTGAAAGAGGAGTTAGAGCCACCCCGAACACTTCCTGGAGGTGGGTGACGAAGGCGTCGAATGAGGATAGAACCGGACTCTGGGAGTTCCAAAGGGCCTCTGCCCATTGTAGCGCTCGTCCGGTGAGGAGAGAGATCATAAAGGCGACTTTGGTGGCCTCATTGGGGAATTTACTGGTATTTGCGTTGATGAACAGTGAGCACTGCAGAATAAACCCACTGCAGCCACTCGGTTCACCCGCATAGCACGCGGGACGTGCAAGGGGCGTGCTGTTGGTGGTGGTAGCACTAGTTTCGGTGGGTGGTGAAACTGACTGTAATACTTGGCGGAGAGCAGTCACCATTTCGGTGAACGGGTCCGAAGCCGCTCCCTGAGCAGCAGCGTTAACATCCATGGGAGATATGAAGTTCTGTTTTCGGGGCTGGAATCCTGTCACATCCACACAAGGAGAGGAGAAGACGGGTAAGTACTTTCGTGAAGCTTTATTAACATAGGATTTCAACAGAGCTGGTAAGTGTGGTCACAGACGGTGAATCTTCAAGCACTGATCAATAGGTGAGTTCAAGTACAAAGCTAGGCCTGACAACAAAGAGTCACTTCCCTTAATCGCTGTATCTGAATCTCCACAGAGTCACAATACGGTCCACAAGAAGCAGGCAGAAGATCCACAAAGAGCGTCCATGTAATCTTGATTCCAGCCGGTGAGTGAATGAGTGAGGTGAGTATTTAAAGGTGTGGTGATTGCTGGTGCAGGTGCAGGTAATCAGTATTCAGGTGACGGTTCACGTGAGCGGTGCATGGGAGATTGAGTGGATGGTGACTGGCAATGGTGACTGGGGCTAAGGGAACGAGCTGAGGGTGTGACACATAGTAGTTAAGGCCACCTAATATAAAGTGGGACTGATTATGTCTGTGTTACACTGGCCCAAAATCCTGCAATGGCAAGAAACATTCACATTAAGTTCCTAAATTCATATATAGTTATTCATCAAAGGGGCTTCCTCAGACAGCACGCAGGAATGTACCTTTCAGTTTGGCCAGGAGCAAAAACATTCAAATCAATGCTAAAGCTTTAACCTAAATGCCATCTCTCCAGAGCAAGAAAATCATTTCTCTGGCTTCCTCTACTCTGCCCTAAGACCTCTGCGGTGATCATTGAAGGGGAGGGAGCTTTGCTATCAGACTCATTTACAGACATGACAGGAAGATCAAACAGCACATCTCCACCCCTATCCTCTCCAGATGTCATTGTTAATGCTAAATCAGTGCTGTTTCTTCATTCTGATTTGTATTGGCTGCCTTTTCTGCTAACCAGGTACAGGAGCATGTTTATCCTGTGATTGCCCTTGACATTTTAATAAGAAACGTCGAGCCCTTGACCAAAAGCTTCTGCTGGGAAACCAAATTCTAAGACTGACAGACAAAGTTGAAGCCACTGATGAATGTATTTTGCCACATTCAGTTGTTTTCCTTGATTGTTAAATCAAAATGTTACTGTTGTAAAACAGGAATAATACCAAGTTTTTCAGAAATTAATTGTAAAAATTGGTGGCGTGTGGAAATAAATCAACAGCGTAATGGACTGCTTTCGTTTTCTCAGATTAAAAAATCAAACATCTTTCAGCTTTGTTCTGAGCCCTAGAGTGAGTAAATTAGAGAATATCTCGATATGAATATGCCAATTTGACTTTGATTTTTCATTTTTTCACGTTGCAGCAGGTGGTTAATCCTTAAAAATACACGTTCATGTTTGTAAGCTAAATTAGCAAACGCAAACAAATCTCATTTCTTAAACACCCCCACCCACCCCGCATTTACAACATTAAATGATTTATCTTTTGGCTTGGCTAAGTGCATGCTTTCTTCCTTATTTTGTCTTTGTTTTTGTCTGAATTTGACTTGATTGAGTTTGCTATGCTGATTTTTTACCTGCACTTCAGTGCCATATAGATGAAAAGAACAAAGGATTAAGAATTGGGAAAAGAGGCAGAAAGACAGAAAGGGGAAGATGACAGGTAGGATCACAAGATTTCCATTTGTTCAGTCCCTCTGAGCAATTTAAAGCAAAACACTTCCTCTCCTCAGTGTTTCCAATTTTTGGCTTGCTGTTTTTGTAGTCTGCGAGGAGTTGGCGGAGCACTCCATTCGTCAAGCTTTTTTTTCCAATTTAGTCCTGAGATTACACGACTATAACTTCAGTTCCTTCTTTGAAAAAAGACATTAAACATGAGGGGCTTCACTGTGGGCTATACTTGTTGTCTTGCCGGTGCTTAGCTATGCTATTGGAACATTTAACAAGTTTTTTCGAGTGAGGGAATACCGTGTTTAATTTAACATGTTGCCACATTTGTAACATGCAGTATATTAAATAAAGGTTTAAAAGTCTGCAACCTGAAAATGAGATTTTCCCAGTAAACAGAAATTAATCTCACTGGCATAATGATGATAAGATGCAAAGGGAACTGACCCTAAAACGCCACGGTCGATGTCAAAGGAAAATAATTATGGCTTAAATAATCTTAATAAAAAAACAGAGGACAGATCACTTGCTCCCAAACTCTGTGAGAACTGGAAAAAGGAAAAAGAAAAAAAAAATATTAAGAAGGGGTGTGGGAAATGAAATGGTTAATAATCCCAGTTTAGGATTATTAATATGTTCAAATACTAGTACGGTACTGGTCTTTTTTTAATGTAGTTCATTTTTTTTTACACACAACGTGACTCGTGTGAACTCTAGTGCATCTTTAGTTTTTTTAGGCAGTACAAGCTGAAAAATTATACACTTTGGTCACTATATTTCTGTTTCATTTTCCCTGGGGTTGCACCCAAACCATTAAGAAGACAAGCACACATCCTTTACCAGAGGTTATTAGAGACAAGGCGCTAAGGTTCATTAAAACATTTCAATTAAATCATCGGCACACAGGGAGAAGGATCATTACCTACAGAGTGTGCTCTGTTTTCTGAATTTCATGCTCAGGTGGCCAAGAACTCCTCCACTGAGTGCTGCACATTGATTGAAAAGATGACGTCCTCGTGCTTGGCTCTGGTTTTAATGGCCTGTTCAAAAGCCCAGCGTGGCCTTAAACTTCCTTACATGCCAAAAACAGGAGTCATATTTTACACTTTTGTTGCAGCTATTGACTTAGTCAAGGTTTCTTGCATCAAAAACATACTTTTCTTTTACCACAAAATTTGGGACATTTTTCATCTGACTTTTTTTTTTCTTTAACACATTAAACTAGCTTTACCAAAAGCTACCAATATTCCTTTTTCAGAGGTTCACTTGATGGTTACTGATGTGTAAATGCAACCTATACAACCACAAATATTTCAATTTTTTTGAAGATTTATTAAGATTTTTTTTTTTTTACTGAGAAACAGAAAATCCTGTTTTCTGTGACAAGTCCCCTTTAAGGGCATCTCAAATCTCAAGTTTCTTGCTAGTGATGGATTATGCATCCCCTTTAGCCATAATTTATCATTACTGTCTGCCCACCATGGCCTGGCACAGGTTTTTTAATTGGTTAAGATATGTGCATGCCTGAATGATAATTATTGCTTGTTAGGAGTGTTTCCTATCATCCATTAGAGGACATGTGTCATGGGAATCTACCTACTGCCCCATTAGAAAGGCCCCCAATGTATTCTCTGCATATAATTGTGAATGATGCTGATGATGTGTTTCTTGTACTAAAATCGGCAATTATATAACAGATAAGGATGTGCCCGAATCCGAATCTGGTATTCAGAAAGGTCATGATGTGTACTACGGTATATGAAAAAAAAAAATGAAAAAAAGGGGGGAGCCATTATTACTATGCAGGGCATTAAAATCATGCGCATTGGCTTCTTTCTCCCACTTTCGATATTCACATTCACACATAGCCCACTCTACTATGGATCGGCACTACTTACCACACATTTCACAAGATTAGATGTTTGTCAGTGGTGCTCAGGATGTGCAAGCCATTCGCCATCGTCCTATCAGTCATCTCTTCTTACCTCTCTCTGTTTACGTGGTAAGTGAAATGTTATGTACTGTTATGTAAAAGGCAACCACTACCAAGCGGCTAACCATGATCCTTTAGTGGCTCCATACACGCACTATTCGTTTTCCATGCCTTTGTGAATACGGATTCGCTATTCGGGCACATCCCTAATAACAGTGATTGTATACCTACAGCATGTTTTATATGAACCCTAGTAATCTTATTAATAATCACATATTCTGTTTCAAGAGATATCTTAAGCTTTTCTCTTACCTTGAGGCAAAATGCAGGCTTGTGTATTTTAGGTTGAAATGAAACTGGCTTATGCTCAGGGCTAGTGACCTAAAGGTTGCTAGCTTGATCATTGCAATTAGCAAGCCATGAGCTTATAGCATTGTGCCCCTAAGCAAGGCACTTAACCTCAAGTTGCTTACTATTCCTTCCTTGCCTGCTACTACTTTTTTTTTAAGGTATTGAAGAATTTGCACTTTTGCTCTCTTGAACTACACCATGCCTAATATAATTGTGTACTCTTTTATTTAACAACTATTTTCTTCATTATAATTTAGTAGTCTCCTTAGGTACATTTTTTTAAGGGATTGTTCACCCCAAAAAAGAAAATTCTGTCATTAATTACCCACACTCTTGTCATTCCAAACCAATGTCATTCCAATGAGTTGATGGTAAGCATTTAATGACATCATTTTCATTTTTGAGTGAACTATCCCTTCAAGGCCTCTTTTGTTTGGAATTTTGCCTTTAGACATATGCGACTCTGTTAATTGATTCAAAACTTGTGTACTCCATAAGGAAGATGGCAGATTTCAAATCACACACTTCCAGGGGAAAACTGCCATTTAGATGGATGTGAATGGTGCCTTTTTCCAGGTATTACAGGCTCTCTTGAAGCATCTCAAGTGAATAGTGTTTACATAACGGTGTGTTGGCACTAATGCACCTAAAAACGTGCCTTCTGTTCAGTTCCGTTGTACTAAATCTAGCTGTTTTTAACACTAGAACACCCAGTTCTACATTAGAAAATATGTTTTAAACCTGGAGTTTGCCACTTGTAAATGCTCTACAGTCAGAGCTCCAAGTACAAGTTCAAGTGCTGGACAGTTTATGTAGGACATGAGCTGATCCCTGCTCTCTCTGTCTCTTTTTTTCTAGCTAAGGAAGGCTGTTATGGACCACATATCTGACTCTTTCCTGGAGACCAACGTTCCTCTGCTGGTGCTGATAGAGGCGGCCAAGAGCGGTAACGAGAAAGAGGTTAAGGAGTATGCGCAGGTCTTCCGCGAACACGCCAACAAGCTGGTGGAGGTGAGTAACACATAACACTCCCTCACTCAACTCCCTCATCACATTCAGCCCTTAGCAGATGATTCTTATCTGGAGCACCACGGGCCACTATCAGTCAGAGCACGAGGTGGCCTTTAGGAAGTCATCCGCCAAGCCAAGGCAATTTAATCCAGGAATATTGTGCAGTGGAGCTCAATTCTGTAATGACAAATTTGTGTTTGATAACATGGATTCGGATCACAGAGGGGGAATGACACCAGGGAATGGCTTCAACATTTTCTTTTTTCCTCTTTAATATCTCTCGTGTCTCGACTTCAAAGATGCATTTCATTCCCATTATCAAAGAGCAGTATGGCGACTGAGGTAAAGCGGCTGAATGGGAAAGAGACGCTTATCTGAAGGTTGGTGTTAAAGGTTGATATGTCAAAAATGCAAAAGGGCACATATCTTATACTGAACTGAACTTTTCGAAAGCGGTAGAGGATCACTTCTGAGTAAAACAGTTAAATCCTGACGTGGTCTCACGCTTGCTTTTGCTCAATATATAGACTTTAGCACAAACACGTATGAGTGCACACATTTCCCTGGCTATATACAAGGGGGCATACACCACAGTTTTATTTCACATTTTACAAAAGAGTGAGATATTCTGTTTTCTGTTTAAAGAAGATCTGCTTTTGACTCTTAAATACTGAGTTCAGCACTCAATTTTAAGCATGGCATCAATAATGTTAAACAGTTGGGCTGGTCCGAATAGCATTTTTTTGAGCCTCAAAGCTTCGGTAGCAATCAACACCGGATATTTGAAGCTTCGGAGGGTGGGGCTGAACATATTCTTCTCTCTAATGAAGGCAGGAATCACTGTGTGTTTGTCTGTTTGCATTTATATTATGTTGAAAACCGTTCATCCAATTGACTTCACGCGTGGTGCGTGTCTTGCTGCGGACCCAGTGTTGCATTTTGGTGCAATATGGACATGCTACATGTTCAGAATTAATCAACTTTTAATAAACTACAGAACTACTGTTAAAAGCAATACTTTTAATATAGACAAATTATTATTAGGCTGGGCTACTGTACGTTTTTATGGCTGCCATATTTGCAAGTATTTTTCAAGCTAATTAAGTGCACGTTTTTATCATGTGTAAAATAAAGGATATAAGCAGCTCATTGTTTTTTTTTTTTTTTTTTTACCCTAACAATATGCTGTAGTACTTACAAAACTCGGGTGATTTTTCTTGATGCGCTGTAGTGGTAGGCCAGTTTCAAATCGCATATCTGGCACACTGGGTTTGTCTTGTCCTCACTCAATTTAAAGTCCTCCCAGCTGAGGTCCTCGAAATGTATGTCTTCTCTTCCAGGTGGACTGAATCATGATGTTCATGACATTCACTCATGGGCGATTCATAAGCCTCTTTTCCACTATCGGGCTGAACGGTTCTCTTTGCTTAACTGTTCCATTCCATGCTGATCTGGGCCAGTCAGCACGGATACGGTTTCACTTTTCACTGTGGTGCTTAAATGGAACTATTTGGAATGCAATACAAATGCATCAGTCGTTGCCTTGGTTGTGTAATATAAATAGCGATATGGACAATGATCAGATATTTCTGTTTTTCGGAGTCCTTTTTTATCAGAAATTTACTTTGTTCGAGTACAGAAAAAAAAGACAACACTTGACATGAAAAATAAAATAAACAGAAGGAGACAACCGGTATAATATCAATAAGGACAAATGTTTCCGGCAAAGACCAGACTTTCCAGACATTTTTTTCTTTTTTATATTGAATGAGGCTGTGACGAGTGGGGTAGGGACAAGAGCCGTGGGAAAGGAGCGACGCCGGAATCATACAAAAGAAGGATACAAAAGAGGAGCGACGACAGTGAATGACGAGAGAGGACCATGCATGGATAGTTTTTTTTTGTGTTTTGTTTTTGTTTGTGTGCGGCAGTTGTCCGCGAGGGGCTGACGTGCTGTTTTGAGTTTATTTGGTTATTAAAGTTTTCATTTAAATGTTCGCCGGTTCCTCCTTCTTCCTTCTCCGTCTTCCCGTGACTGTGAAGTTTTTATGTTGTTACACTGGTGCCTGAACCCTGGAGGAAGGAGGGACGTGCTGCCAAAGATCCCTCGCCACTGTGGTAAATCCGCGGTGCCATCGAGCAGGGCGAAAGAGTCTGCCACCGTGGACGCTCGAGGTGGTGGGCTGGAGTGAGTTGCCGGGGGGACGGATGAACAGGCTGCCAGCCGTTCCAGATGTGGAGGGATGGCTGCCATCCGTGAGGGAGTGGAGGAAATGGCGCCATTTGCCAAGGGGCCAGAGCCTGCTGCCATCCGCCAGAATGGGGAGCAGGGAATGGGGTGCTCCTGCTGGCTGCCCAAAACCGAAGGAGCCGTCGCCGGCCACTGGGCGGTGGAGGAGTGTCGTGCCGTCCACCGAAGGTCATCCAGTGCCCCACCAGGCATCGCGGAAGAGTTCACACAGCTATATTCAAGCGCGAATGAAGACCGTTTTGCGGGGAATGGCAGGTGTTAAAAAAAAGGATTATTCAAATTTCGAATGCCAACCCAACAAACAAATATTAAACTAATCAAATATTCTCGTCCAGCCCTAGTAAACAGTCTGAGAGAATAGTTACCAGTGCTTTTAGACAGAAGGGGAAAGTTTTAAGATCAAGTTCGATACTGTATTTACTATTAAAGGATACTCCACCCCAAAATTAAATTTTTTGTCGTTCCAAACCCATAAAAGTGTTGTTAGTCTTTGGAATACAATATTTTGGATGAAAAACTGTACACTATTCTGTGTCAGCTGCGACACAAGGATAAGTTTTTATGTGTATTTACCCTTTGATTTGAAGGAAAACAGTGCATCCTTTGCAGTGCGGCTGACACAGATGAGCCTGCATGCGTTCAGCAGATACTGTGATTAAGTGATTAATGTCAAAATTTTGGGGTGGAGTAACCCTTTAACATGCTTAAATTGGACTTCAAAATATGCATATTATCATACACAATTACCTTCAAATATTTTCTTAAAGATTAATTAATATTACATAATTGTGTCAATTTGTGTATTTGAAGAAATGTTCATGTCAAACATCTGACAAAAGATTTTGATCATAAGTCATCATCGACCTCCACTAATTAATTAATTTAACTGATTCTAAATTTAATTAGTTTATTTACTAACTGCTATTACATGGAACTGTGCTAATAAAAACAAATACATTCGTACACACACACACACATGCGGTTACTGAAGAGGACGATTAAAGGAATTTGAATGAAGTCCCAGGAGTCTAGTAACTTTAGTTATTTGTTCTTAGATTGCACCAAGAAAATCACAAAAACAGAGATCTGTCTTATCAGAGATCTGTCTTATCTTTACTGCTTAAGACCAATTTGCAACTATTTCAGCAAGAAATTAGGTTTGTTTGTTTTACTTGTCTGCACTGAAAAGCAGGTTTAGAGTATTTGGAGATTCGCTTGTAGCCTCGTCTCAGGGAATCCTGGCACCTCGGATTGGTTGCAGATCTCTCATTTGGATGACTTCTTTTGGGAAAACCCTCCTGGTGATTGGTTGGTTGCATGGTTAGTAGGAGCTTCAGAAGTTCATCTGATAGTTTCGTTGTTTGCAAGACTTCGAAGATTTCAGGCAGTCACAAAGTTTCAATGGAGTGTTTTGAGTTCTGGATGACAAGAACGCTAGCAGCATGTTGGGATAGGTAGTTCAAGCCATGGTGAAGAAGCAAGCACACTGAATTCGTTTAGACATTGGGGTTTTGTCTGAGCTGATTTGGTCCATCCCACGATGCAATCTTACAATCGACTTGTTGCAAGGCGGAGCATGCATACCTTAACATCATGCTTCAATTTATCACATGGGGAAATATCTTAGTAGGTTTTGTTTAATAACTTATGTGACGTGTCATACAACACACACTATTCAAAATACCATCTTGAATTCCATTCATTTCAAATATCACGAGCTGAAAAGTTCATTTCGTAGAAAGAGTCATTAATTATGGATGATTCCTGCAGGGAAACTCTTTTGAGTGGATAACAACCTGACAGGACACCGACTCAGGATATTGACATCACATGATTAGTTTATGATTCGTTTTTCTGATGAGTGAGAGTATTTCAGAACAGACGTTCTCTGTTCTGAGTCATATTATCACTTCTCTTAATGCTGACATACTGTAATTAGGTTTTTAGCAACTCTTCTCTTCGACAGGAAACAGGTCCAGACAATTTGAGCATTGTTGGTCCGTAGTTAATCATTAATAGCTTTAAGGCGGCAGATGGGAGAAAGAACAATCTTTTTATTCCTTTGGAAGTAGCCGATCGTGCAGTTTATTTGTGTGTTTGGTTTTGGCTGGTCTTAGCTGGTTAGTAGCTTTTTTTTTTTTTTTTTTTTTTTTTTTTTTCATTTTGGTCACTTGCTGATCATGCTAACAACATGCTAGTCACTTTGCTAATCATGGTAAAACGTGCTAGTCACTTGGTAGTCATGCTAGCAACAAGCTATACACTTGTTAAACATGCTAACAACATGCTAGCCACTTGCTAATATTAATAACAACATGCTACAGACATGCTAGTCACTTGTTAATAATGCTAATGGCATGCACCGCTTTCCTATCATGCTGGAAACATGCTAGTGGCATGCTTGCAACTTGCTAATCATTCTGATGACATGCAAGTCACTTGTTAGTCATGTTAACAACATGCTATTAATGCTAGTCATGTTAGAATCATGCTAGTCACTTGCTAAGCATGCTAACAACGTGCTAGTCACTTTTTTAATCATTGTTACAACATGCCAGTCACTTGCTAATCATGCTAACAACATGGCACAGGCATGCTAGTCACTTGCTAATCATGCTAAGGACATGCTATTCATTTGCTAGTCATGTTAACACCATGCTAGAGACATAAGTCACTTGTTAATCATGCTTGGATCTTGCTTGTGACATGCTAGTCACTTTCTTATCATGCTGGAAACATGCTAGTGACATGCTAGCAACTTGCTAATCGTGCTGGAAAAATGATAGTGACTTGCTAGCAACTTGCTAATCATGCTAATGACATGCTAGTCACTTGCTAGTCATGATACCAACATGCTAGTGACATGAATATCATGCTGGAAACACGTTAATGACATGCTAGCAACTTGCTAATCATGCTAGCGACATACTAGTCACTTGCTAATCATGCTAGCAACATGTTAGTATACAATTTATTATCTATTTATCTATCTTTCTATTTATCTATTTATTTTTTTCTGACAGGTTGTATTGCCTTCAAAACTTATTTAGTTTTAAAGTTTTAATCAGTTAATTAGTTTCTAATTAGTTAAAAACTGAAAACCCTCAAACTCTAAGCTTTTAAAACTACTTCAAACCTTCTGGATAGGCTTTTCATGCCAACTTAAAGTTTGTCCACAAACTTTACTATCAAATTTTTATGCATTTTGATACATTTTATGACAACTGAAAACTTTTTTTCCTGTTTGTACTTTTTGTGAAAACAGTGATACTTGATGAATAGAAAATTCAAAAGAACATTAAATTGAATGTTTTTGAGCGATATGAAATTGTTCGCCGTCACTTTTTATCAGTTTAATGTGTCCTTGATAAATAAAAATATTCTTAAAAAAAGGAGACGAATAAATATACTATACTAATGTATCCACCTCTTTTCCCTTTGAGAATGTCCCCAAAATGAGTTTTTCAAATAAAACTACATTCCGGGAACATTTTTCTGCAATTTTGTCCCTAAAGCAGGTAGGTTAGGAACCCACACACAGAATTAACCTGAAGGAAGTGCCGTTCCCTGACTTCATCAAATAAAAGGTTCTCTCACTGGTATGATCTCAGAATAAAGAACAGCCAAGCAGCTCATGTCCGTTTTTCCAGCCAATCAATAGTCACTGTTTCCTGTCGGGGTCAAGGAGCCTGATGAAATAGAGGTCATGCGTTGCAGCGCTCTCTCTTTCGTTTTCTCACTTTCTCTTGCAATCAATAGTAACAGAACTGGTACCTGAATATGAATATAGATTACATTTTATTTGTAAAACAATAATCTTGGGAAATGTTACAACAATTTAATCCTGTAAGAAATAAAGGGTTGGCAAATGTGAGTATGAGGTAGGCTTTATCTCTTCAGAAAGCCATTCTGACATTCACTTAATGGTTAATGTTAATGATTTCATTTTTTTTCTCATATTCACTTCGTAGACTATGAATGACTGCAAGAGCATGTGGTTCTATTGTCTATTGTTCTACAATCCTGTAATGCATTGCATTATAAAAGAACTGGCAATTTAAAAGGTTATTCAATTATTTAAAGAAATGTAGCACAGCTGAGATGTGGTTTATTAATGTGAACCTGTTGACACATGTTTGTTGTCTCACTCTCTTTCTGTCTCTCTCTGGCACACACAGACAGACACACACAATCACACATACTTTGGTGTACAAAAACACAAACGCATCATCCCACACACATATGTCAGCTGTCAAAGGGAAAGCAGAATAGTGATGTAAACTTTGTTGTTTCACGCAGTGTGACTCAATGACCCGTGCATCTCTTGAAAATCTCTGGAAAATCTCATATAATTTCACTCATATTTACATCCATTTACTGCTTCTGCTGACTTTAGATCATCCTCCACACCGGTTGCTTTTAGCAGATCTGCTTAGGTTTGCTAGCCGTAAGGTTAATAACAATGTGTTTGGCTTTGAAGGTGAAGCATGCCATTTTTTAATGTTAGAATGCTTCCTCATACCTCGGTTTAATGTGCAGAGATGGCTTAAAGGGAGAGTTCATCCGTTATGTTGCTCCAAATGTATGTGCTTTCCTTTCTGTGAAACACAAAATAATATGTTTTGAAAGTGAAAGGTAATGGGCTCCAATGTTGGTTTGCACATTAAAATGTATTATATGAAAAATATTAAACCTTATTCAAAACATTATTCAAAATATATTCTGTGCTCCACAAGAGAAAGCATTGCATATAAGTTTGGAGGTGAATAAACGCTTGGTTATTTGAGTGAACTGTCAACATTTTTGTACGACATTTGTGAGGCAAAAATTTAAGGACTATGATTATGTGGTGCTTTCAACTTTCTGTTAGTTTCAGCCAGTGTTGTAAGACTGGTGTGGATGTTGTATTAGATATTAGAGCATTGATTTTTATCCATTGGGAACTGATTAGTCTTAGACTTAGAGTATGTGCCAGTGTATTGTTGATTAAAGATTACAAAGACAAACTTTAAGCAAAACATTAACCATGTACAAAATTAGATTTCCTAGTGATTCTTGTAAGAACTTGTTAAATATTTAAGTTGGAAAAAAGTAAGATCCAAAGATCACATCATCAGAAAAATTAGACATCATTATTTATTTATTTGTTTATTTATTTCTAGAACTGTGCTAGGGCTTTTTTCAGGTTCACATTCACAGCTTTCAGACACTGACCCTTTAGCATAAAAGCAATCTAAAACAAAATCTGCAAATATAATGTGTGGATTTACCCTTTTGAAGAAAAACAAGTAAAATGTCAAAGCCGCCTCTCACCAGGACCCCGTCAGGTTTGTCTCAAAGCCCCTTAAAGGTCATAGGTCACGATCAATAATTTTGTGTGACTGTGGCACATTAGCATTGAACAGTTGCTATGTTACATGATATTTTTATCACATAGGTTTCTGTGTTCAAGAAGGAAACACTGTCATTTAGTGGTTAACGCAAGCGTCTGAACATCTTGAAAATACTTTCCTCCCTGATACGAATTGAAAAAAGAAATGGAAAAAAAAAATGACCCTGCTAATTACCAGACTTATTCTTTTTTGGCCTTGAAATAGAAGTAGCATGAAAAGAACGAGTGAAAGAAAGAGATAGCTTTCCATGCCTAAGGCAGTGCTGCCATAGCTAGCAGACCTTGTGTGTGGGTGTAGAGAAATATTTATGATGTGAGTATGGTGACCTTAATTAGCAGAGATTGCATTAGAGAATGGACTTGTGTTAATAAAGCGAGGGGACTGGCGTTTTGCTCTCTTGTGTCCCGCTCTCTCCCTCTTCGTCTTACCACCTGTGACATCACAGCTTGAGAAATGAAAATCATCTCTCTAACTGCCGAAGGTTGATTAGCAGTAAAGAAATAGAAACCTAAGCAAGAAGACCAGCTAACGCTTTCATTAGCTTTTTATGCTGATTCTACATCATTTGTTGTTTCTTCTTCAATACTAAAACACACTTTCATACGGAAATGTTACTATAAAAAAGGAAAGGACAGTATATGACAAATGTGTCCTAGTATGATGTCCCATACTTGGAATTTGTATCTAAATACTATCTTAATGATTATTTTCCTAATTTAGTACGTTTAATATTTATTTAATAGTGGAGTTATATAGATAATAAATCAAGAATTATTATGACTGTACATTTATCCACCTTATTTGTTTATTAATAGTATTATAATATAGTTATATTAACACACACACACACACACACACAATCATTTGTAAATACTACCTTGCCAAGACTGTCTACTGCATGATAGTGAGAAGAGAATGAGAATGTTGCCATTATATGAGTACTATAAAAAAAAAAAAGCATGCCTCAAATCAAAGATGAAGGCCAACTTCTGAATGGCTGGCAGAAAATTGGATTGTAATAAAAGTGTGTTTCTCACCTGCCCCTAATCACAAGAAGGATGAATGCATCATAGCTATACCAATCACTGCAATCTGACTTTTATACATTATTTTATTGATGGCCTTCCCATAATTTTCTTGTGCTTATTAACATGACGAAACATTAACATGCTTTAATTCATTATTAAAACACAGGTTATAAAGAGTCCCATTCAAGTCGAGATATATGGAATATGTTTAGGTTTATAGAGGTAAGAAAGGCTGATTGGAAGGTGAAGGCTGCAAGGATGTTATTGTCCATCACGATTCAAACAGTGGAACAACTTTGGTCCTTCATTCAGGCTCTTGGCCGCCAACAAACCCTTTAAACCAGCCTGACTATGTTCTACATCCTTGAGGCTTTTCTTCAAAGTTTGCAACTTGTTTTCTTGTTCTGCTCCCTATTCTTTTTCATTAAACTCATGGTTGTGTTCAGTCAATTGCTAACCTGTCCTTCTACCACTTCTGAGGATGGTACATGTTTTTGTCTGCATCCCATGTTCTTCAGAGACTGCAGTTTTTAATGTATTTGTTGTAGACTATTTGGTGGTAACCAAATTTGTCAGTTACCGGCTCTTGTGAAGCTCTTGAGCAAGATATTAAACCTCCAGGTGATCTGCAAATGTTCCGTAGGTTGCTTTTGTGAGGGGAAAAAAATGGCTGCTAAATGATTAGCAAGTTACATCACTCCTCCCTCTGAGCTTTGAGCGTTGTGTACAGTCACAGAAGTCTCTTTGTTGTCTTCATAATACAGAAAAAATGAAGTCCTGACCTGCATCTGTTTGCACTTAAATCTCCATAACCTACTTTTTCAGCTATCTGGCTCACTAGGGATGCTATCCTAAAGAAAGCTTTCAGCCTGGGCTTCAAAAGGTCTCTGCTCTCAGGTCTCGGTAACAAAACTCCCCAATGACATTCCCTGCGGATGACGCCACACACAGTTGTGCTTTTCCTCATTAGTTTGACGTCTAAACATCCCTTGTTTTATCTGTAATCTGTTTGTATTCCCTCCCATGATAACATTTTATCCTCCTGTAAAGCTTTTGTTTGCATACATTTGAATATGATCTTTTATGGATCACTCATTTTATGTCCCGCTTTGTCTTGTCTTTGTGCCAGCTTTTATTCTTAATTTTGTGTTTGCATTTTTCATTACTATGTGAATACTTCATAATTATTGTCTTATTTTGATCCCCACCTCTCTGCGGAGAATTCTTAGCATTTTATGTTCCTTTTGA
Source organism: Carassius auratus (assembly GCF_003368295.1). Classification (NCBI taxonomy): domain Eukaryota; kingdom Metazoa; phylum Chordata; class Actinopteri; order Cypriniformes; family Cyprinidae; genus Carassius; species Carassius auratus. The sequence goes on along the minus strand of NW_020526490.1, from coordinate 97,768 downwards.
AGAAAAACAAAAACTGAGCTTTAGAACCAAATTCTTGCAGCTGTATCTAAAATGCAGTTATTTATTGGAGTAACCAAAAGGCAGTGTTAACTAGCAAACCGCTTGCTTCATCGATTCAAATGTGCTTTGTAATTTCTTAGAGCCGTGATTGTTCAGACATTGAGTATTATAATATAAGTGCTTTGTTCTAATTAGTGCTTTAATGACTTAGATAATCCTTTGCATATTTTATTCATATTCATTTAATTATAACAAATGAATTGAAATTCGATTAATGTAAAACAGTAGTTTTAATTCATTGCTAGCTGGATAGATTACTGATCTTCCTAGTAGCATCTAAAAGTAGAAAAAAAAAAAAAAACTGTTAATGGAAATTCACTGTATTTAAAGTACTACATTATGGCCATTGAGACTGTAGGGTCAGTTATGGTTAGGTTTATAGATTTTTGTTGAATTTCTGTAGGTGTGTGAAAGTTTTTCATTGGGAAAGAAAATTAACTATGGGTTAACAGCTCAACATTTTTTTTTTTTTTTTTTTTTTATGTAACATCGTATTTCATCATCTCATCAAATCTTCTGACCAATCAAATGCTCTCTAGAATCCAAAGCGCCCACCCCCCTACACTATAAACACTACAGCCTGATGCTGTGGCTGAGATCGGTCACTTTTTCACCGTGTAGTATTTCCGGGGCAGTGAATGTGCACAATGTTATGATAGGGAATGATTCAGAGAGTGTAAATATGCTTTCAATTGGGGCAAATGAGGTCTGGCCGCACATTGTGTCATGCGAACCGCTGGAGTGTGCACAGTCTGAGCCGGACTTAGTTTCTGAATTCATGCATCTGAGTATGTGAGCAGAGCGCGGAGTGGAGCAGTGTGATTTTGACTCGAGCGAGGAGCTGATTTTTAAAAAGTAGGCGCGTTGTGGTTTTCTCTCGCTTCAGGAGCGCTCCACCACTGCTCCATTACGAGTACAATTCATGCCAACGACTCGTAATTTAACTGCATATTTAGCTAGAATTCACATGTTAATCATTTAGCTAGCTTTATAGAGAGGGATCCCTAAAATCAGAAAGAATGTGAAGGCTATGGAATTGAGCGGGAAGTTATAACGTTTAGTTCTCAAGGAATTAGTTAGTTCCTTTTAGATATAGCCTATATATTTTCAGCTGAAAGCTTGATTTAAACAAGTACTACAACACTTATTCAAGCTCTCTCAATAATGCATTCAAATGGATATAATCTTACACTGATACTTCATCTGTATCCGATTTCGAATGAGCAGAAACCTGTAAGAAATACATCGATCCGTAGATAAAATAACTGACAAAAATGTTTCATCACAAACAAAATTTGCTCCGCAAAAAGCGGCAATTATACCTTTTAATGCTGACTTATGTTATTAGCTTGTCATTTTGTAGGAAAACAGTTTGCACACTAGTGTTCCAATAAGCCATTTTGAAACTGTTAGTTTATTTATTTTTTTAATATACGTTTTAAACAGAAGTTGAACTGTGGTTCAAACATGCTGAAGTGAATTACTTCAGATGCGGAGCGTTGTTTCTGATATCGGTGAGCACGGAGTGGAGCGCGGAGTGGAGCGAGCAGCAGGAAATGGGGAACCTGGAGCAGAGTGATTATGAAATTCTCAGAACGCAGAGGGAAAATTGTTCATGCTCCACTCCACTCACATACTCTGGTCCAAATATTCAAATGAGCTGTATTTTTCTGATATTTTTTTATTTCAGGAAACTAAAGGCCATTGTCTTGTGTATTGCGAGTCACCTTACCAACATAGCTCTGGTCTTTTCAGGTCACCTTAATCTGGAACAGCTCTCCTTCCTTTATATTCAGGGCAAACAGCGCCCATATCTCTTGTAGAGTGTGACTTTAAGTGCCACTCCAGTTCATGAAGTCGCATAGACTTGAATTTAAAGCACCGACCTTCCCGATGAGATGAAGGGTGAAAGGCTGCCGCCTTTAATGATTATGCAGAATCAATATCGACCTAAATGTAACCAATATTGAATCGGCCTTCAGGCCTTCATGATTTCAAATGCATTGCTGCAGCCTGTAAATATTATTCTGCAGGAAAGCGTGGCCATGCTGCATTAAAAGGTGTGCCGAACACGATAGATGGCTATTGGAACAAGTCTATTTTGTGGTGACCCAGACCTTTGGACTGGCATAATCCCTTCTCAAGCAGAGTTATTGGCCTCTGAGGAAATCTAACGCAGAGGCACCTCCACATTTGGGAGGAGCTACGGACAGATAGATCAGCTTCTCCCTCCTTCACCTTCTCCCTGTAACGCATTACTTTTTGATTTCTACCTCTGCATGCACCATTTGTCATCACATACTGCCGCATCATGGTGTTGTACACCTGTACTGCAAGGCTGGCCAGTGTCCCCTATCAACTTAGAAAAGCTCATATATAGAGGGGTTTTCAGGTAGCTTTGCGGGTAGGTTTCTTGGAGCATCTTGGAGAGGTTGCACTTTCTATTATTCAGAAAATATATATATATATATATATATATATATATATATATATATATATATATATATATATATATATATATATATATATATACATGTGTGTGTGTGTGTGTGTGTTGAAAAATAAAAAATGCAACCTCTCCAAGATGGTTCAAGAAACCTACCTGCAGCTTCCTAAAAAAAAAAAAACTCTGCAAGCGTATCAAGGGCAAAAGCTGTTTTACACTCAAACGATGGTCACAGTACTGATTTGCATGTAAGTTTCTTGAAGTGTCTTGCAGGACGTTGCCACAGTTCTTCTTGATAAAGTCTCAGTTTGTTCTGTTTCTTCATATTATTCCAGAAAGAAATTTTGCAAAAAAAAAAAAAAAAAAAAAATTCACTGGATTATTATAATTATTTGCAATAAAACATTATTAAGATGGTGAAAATTAACAGCATTTTCTTGTACTTTTTATTTTTTTATATCAATTTAATTAATTATTGCTAAATATGTTAATTTATTTTAATTTCTTAAATACAGTACTTTCAATGCTTATAATAATGCTTCTTGAGCATCAAATCAGTTAAATGATTACTGAAGGACTTTTATATTATTTAAAATTAACATTTACTCTTTACAAATGCAGAATGTGACATTATTGTATGACGATGGACTGTCTTAACTAAGCAAATTGCCCAGTCATGACTGATTTTGCTTGTGCTAATGTATGTATAAAGGTGATTAAAACAAGGCAGGAGCGAATCAATAGCCTGATTGGATCATTGGATAATTTGTGGTTAGAGTTACAAGGAACCATTTTATGAGCCACTTTATAGCAAGAAGCAGATAAAGCCATAGCATTATAGCAGGTCACTGCTGTGTTTAAAGTGTCAATACCAGGATTGATGGGGCTCATCTAATCCACAGCTGATAAATTAATGATGCGTATGCTGACTGACTGATATTTCTGGTGATTCTACAGCTGGTCAGCAAAAATTTAATTTGTCAAACAATGGACCATTTCAGTTGTAAATGTATCTTTCTTGGTATACTGCTCCCTATAATAAATCTTCTTAATAAGGAATCCACAATAATGCATGTTTGAGTTTTTCAAACATTTTATATAAAGGGTTGAAATGAATGAAAGTAAATGAGAGCATGGTCTTATAATGCTGTGCTTACTAACTTTTGTATTCATTTTGTAATGTAATACATACCATTTTTATATATATATATTTTTTTTCCTAATAATATGTGAAAAAAACATAATATGTTTTTATTTAAAATGTATGTAGAAAATAACTACTGTTAGTGCTGTTGCATTTGCAACTGTTCAAATAATGTTACACCATATATTTTTTGTTTGTAAAGTGTTAGTAAATAATAGTTATATATTGACAGCTCTGAAAAGAGAAAATGCCATAAATGCAATCTCCAGATCAATATATCTGTAAAATGTGAGTTGGGATATGTGTGTTATTTATTTAAATGTTTATGTGTTTATTTAGTTATTTATGCAAGGCTTACCAGTATTGTTAATTTATTTAATATTGATAAAATAAGGCATCATTCAATCATGACATCACAAGCCATCCATCCCGGCTTAAAAAGTTCTTCTAGTGTCAGTAGTTTGAGCGAAGGTGAAACATTTATCACTAAAATAAGTAAAGTACCTGCTGTGGGACAAATGATCTTGGGAAGTCATTTTTCTGAGCGAGAAGGAAGTTGCTATAATTATTTTTTCCCTCCATATGGCAGTTCCTCTGTCCATAGTCTCTTGCCTTAGACAGACTTTAGTGAGATCAGAGATGGCGCCAGATGCACTTGTTTGCACGGGTTAATCTCCGGTAATTGAATATCTCGGGCAATCGGACAATCTAAAGCTGTCCAATTTCAACTTTTACTGCTCGGGGCCAGGCTGGCCATGTTAAAAAGAAAGAAAAATAACATTAGAGGGAATCAGAATGCCGGTCTGTGGAATTAGCTTATCATATCCAATTGAAAACACTGTAAATGCCGCTTAGCTGGCTGTTCCCCTGCGGGTAGTTAGCGAGGAGAGGACAGAGGAGGACATCTAATGCTGCAGATGTCAGTGTGCGGGAACAATGGGGAGTTTTTGTTCTGTATTATAGGGTTTTCATCAGCATCCACCCACCTCTGATTAAGTGTGTGATTTGACAGTACCTTCTGATTGTCCCAATGATGAGCACTTGTCAGGGTCGAATGGAGACTTACCGGCAGTGTAGCATCTAAAATATATACATGCTTGAATAGTTTAATATACACTTTGTGCAGGCTTTGTGAGAGAAGTTGTTATTTGATGGTTGTCAAATACAAGTAGTTCTCTGTAAAATCTATGTTTGCTCTCCTTGAATATATCCTATCAGTTAAAGGTGTGCCACAACTTTTCACTTTGGTTTCCAGCGCATTTTTTGAATTTGTAGCACTAGGTAACAACATAGCTTTTGAAAGCTGAAGATGTGGATGTTTGTCCGTGGCTGGAATCCAGGAATTGTGGATTCATTAGTCATACTTCTTAACAAAATGTGTATGAATTGATTGATTTTTTTTTTTTTTTATATATTAAAACCAATGGTCTTTAAATTTAAAATGACAATTATTCAGGACTGCTATTAAACACAGTGATTAATTAGACATTACATTGTGAAATTAGCTGGAAACTAAGGACAGTGATCAACACTGCACTCCAGTACCTTTCATGACAGTGTATGCAAATGTAAACAACTTTCTGAGGCACATACGTCCCTCTCTTGACATTAGCTATAATTTAAGTTAGCTTTGTTATGTGCATCACAAAGCAAGCATTAAAGCAGTCTGTACCTGTCTTCAGCAGAACCTGTGTGCTCTTTTAGCCCAACAATCAGTTCTTCATTCACAATGCTCTACCTTGGGTCCGATTGTGTGTGCCTGTGTGAGAGATATGGCTGAAGGGTGGGTGAAACTGGATGCTAATACGCATGGAATTTATTACCTTACAGATGGACGATTCTCAAGTGTCTGCTACATGATGCTCCATCTCCCATGTGCTATTGGTCTCAAATGAAAGGCTATCTCTATTTCCTCCTACAGGATCCTCTTTGCACATTTCTCTGCCTCTCTTTGCTCCACCTGCTACCCCCTACATCTGTACAGCTCCATATGCTGTGTCACCAACACTTCACTTCAGCATCGAAAAAAGACAAGAACTCATTATTCTTGCTCTTGTTACTCTGACTAGGCTCTTTTCAATTTGTTCGGTTGTCTGCAAAAAGGTGAAGAGACACTCATTATAACATAACAATGTTAATTTTAAAGGGAGTCATGCATCAGTTTCAGGGACCCTTTCTAAACCCTATTAATACTACTACTAATAATAATTTAAAAAATGATAAATTAAACTAAACTAGGCAATTACACAGTCTGCTTCATATGATGTTGGTATTAGAATTTTCCAAAGTCGAGCTGGGTCGGTCAGTTTTATAAATTGCCACAGAGAAAACTGTCTGCCAATTGCGATCACGGTATTTCCTGCAGATGATATTGATTGTTAGAAGCATTTCATGAGCACAAATTAATGCACTTCTCTCTACCAAACAAAAGGTTAATGGTTTGCCAAAGAGCAGCGGACACCACAGCGATCTCCACTCTTTTTATCGGGTTGCTGGCATCATGCAGGCTGTGAGAAGTAGGTATGTGTGGGTACTGCATTTACAATTCACAACAACGCAGAATATCGCTATTTGTAACACATACACACAAGTCCATTTCCTGCTGGCAGCTTTCCATAGTATTTCTGACACTGCATGATAACAGTTATGCCGCCTCATCGCCAGCTATATAATCTCATAACGCTCACAATTTGTTCTCTGTTTTTCCTCTCCACGGTAGCCATCCAAATCTTGGACACATTAGAAAGTTTTTGTCTCCGTGCCATTTGGAAAGGCTTTCAGGTTATCTCAATAGGAGGTGTTGCAAATCATTTTTCTTAGATTCACTTCCTGCCATTCGTACGAAGACATCAGGAGAGCCTTTGAAACAATGTTTCTGAAGAATTACAGCGCGCTTGGAAAATTAGTTACAGTATGTCTACCCTGTTGCTCTTTATGGTTTTTAGTAATTAGAGCTAATGAATGACACTTTACCATTATTAGGCCATGTGGATAACAGCGTTGTTTATTAAGAGATCACTGCGCTTCTTAGCACACATCTGCGTCTCCAGTCAGGCCCTTGAAGGGAGAACTTTGAAGCAACTACCTTATTCTTGCAGCGGACGTGATCTGATGATGCGAGCAGGGCAGACTAGGTTGGAGTGGGTGCTTTTTTATTTCATTTATTATTTTTTTCCAAACTTCTATCTGCTTCTGCTGATGAAACATTATCATGAGGTCATGAGCTGAATTCTAAATGTCCGTCTACAGATGGTTCTTCAGGGTCTGGATCTGAATGGCAATCAGCCGAGCTGACAGGCTTCGCTGTCACTTTCAAGTGTGCAAAGATATATGATAGCCGTCTCACAGAAAACATGCAAATATGTCATCATTTCCTGGCTTCACTAACGTTTTTTTTTAGAAATAGGAAATATAAATACACGGACTAGAGAACTTTTTTTTTTTTTCAGAATTATTTGATGAATAAACAGTTCAAAAGAACAGTATTTAAATTGAAATATAATAACATTTATAAATATTAATTTATTAAATAATACCGACCTTAATTCTATCTCTCCTGAGAATTGTATTTATTTATTTATTTGATTGATTGATAGATCCAGAAATTTTATCCTAAAAGAAACTTTAGAAATAAAAGGGACACATATAAATATCTACTCATTTTTATTTGTATATAAAAAAATAAAAATAAAAAAAAGTCTGAAATCAGTGCAGGAACAACTGTGTTTTATGTAACACAATCAAATCTTTAAAAAATATATATATATTTTTTTTCTTTCTAAAATTATGTACACCGTAGTACTACTGTTACGTTAATGTCGTTTTTTTTTTTTTTTTTCAGTTTATTTCCATGTTCCTTCCAGTTCCTGTCCTGATTATTTAATGTGTTTCCAGGTGTTCCCCATTTAGTTCTATTGATCCCAGGTGGGTCTCATTAGCTCCCTTATTATTTAATCTTGTGTGTTTTCTCATCCGGTACTGAATGATCATCAATCCGCATGCCCTATGTGTGATTTCTCGTGTGCAAATAAAGTCTGTTATTATTTTGAACTCTCCTCCTTCTCCTCTCTCCAATGCAGTAGGCACTGCATGACAGTTACCAGTAAAAAAAAAAAAAAAAAAAAAAAAAAACAATGCAGAGAACAAAACCATTTCCTGGCAACAATGTCATCTGTCTCCAAACTGCAGAAGAGAAAAAACAGTGAAGGCAGTCTCCCTCGAGGCAACATGGGGTTTCTCTTGGGGAAAGTCCTAGTTTTAGCTTGTCCTACATCATCAAAGCCCGGCTTCACATGTAATATTAACAGGATTTCTATCAGAAGTCACTGTGTAAGAGTATTAGAGACAACATTTACTCAACAATGCAGTGGCCATCTTTGTGTGAACAGATAACAAGGACTGACTGGGTTATGGGGATTACTCGATTAAACTTTTACAAGGCTGCCAAATTCTGCTGTGTTTCTTGGACCAGACTGAAGTGATGCTGGCTTTTATGCTGAGTGGAGTTCATTTTTATATGTGCCAGTGAAGCTTTCTTGTGCTCTTCCGTGCTGTTCCAAAAACAGCTCCTCTGTGTAAACGCAGACTTAACTAATGATAAGATAAAATGCTTGCAACTTCATGACATCAAAAATAGACCTTTTTTGTTGGCGCCCATAGCCACTTAGGCAGCACGCTGATATATAGCACAACTGTGCTTTGGGCGTCCTCAGTTCAAGTCCCAGCTCGCAGACCTTTTCCCAATCCCATCCTCTTCTCTCTCTAACTTCCTGTCAATACATTACAAACAGTAGACATGCAAATAAAGTCACACAATTCAAAATATACATGTGACAAGTTAGGAAAATATATATATATATATTTTTTTTTACATTTATATCCCAATGCAAAAGTCTTTAACCAGAATGTATGATATGGGAATAAAGTTGGTTTTAATGGTTAGCGAGTGTGCCAGGGAGGTGACCGCAGTAGAGGGAGGGGTTCAGGGACACTTGTCTCTAAGCTGTTTGACTTTTTGACACAGTCTAAATCTAATCATCAGAAAGCTTTAGAGGTGAAGTGGACTGTCGTCGCAGAGTCAAATCCTCTGAAAATTAAGCCCATTAATCAAACACACAGGCTCATTTGCCGTTTTCATAGAAGTGTCTGATTTGCAGTTGAGTTCGTAGGGACGGTGGAGGAGGAGGGTAGAACAAAAGAGAAAGGGTTTCACGAACCAGGAGGATATCCATCAATTCTCATTAAAGAAAACTAGATCATCTCTCCTAATTAGAATGTTTTCTTCTTTTTTTTTTCACGGTAAAATAGAGAGTAAAGTAAGTTAGCCGCCGCACTGCCATCTCTGATTAATTAGGTAAATGCATAAAAGGTAGCAATTTTGTGGTAAAGGCTTATTAAATGCAAAATGTAATTTATAGGAGGTCGAGTCCACAGAGAAAATATGATCACCATTTCCCGTGAGGTAATTTACTGATCCCGTTCCACTTTGCGCTTCCATTCTCATTTTACTCCATTCTTTGCTTTGCTTCGCTTTCTTTCTCAGTCTCACTGACTCACTCTTACTTAATGCAGACATCAGCAAACGTAGGTCCCTGTGCACCTTAATTCAAACAACAATACAGAAAATTGCTATAATAAATCTGATAGTTTGTTCAATGTGACCTGGTCTTTTGAATCTTTCATCATATCATATCGCTGAGCGCATCTTTACTGGAAAATCTGCTAGCGATGATTTTGTGCAGATGCAACCAATACAAAGATGATGCATAACCATTATTTTTCTTTTTAAAGGACAGTACTTGTCATTTATTTAATAAGTAACAGCAATGTGTACTTATAAGCAACTTTCCTGCAGCGACTATTCATTTGTGGCTAAATATGTCATAATGTACAGTCAGAATACACCCTGACAGGGTAATAAAGACCTGAGCAAGAAGTAGAGGAGTTTTATATCACCTTGAAGAGGTTTATTTTGCGATTATGGCTGTACTTTTTATGTGGGAAATAAAACAATAAACGGTGATGGAAATACAACAGTTATACAACAGTTCAGAACACTGAATGATGTGATTGGCCAATCAGAATCAAGGAGTCCAGTGAGTTAATAAAGTGCAAAAAGGATTTGCCCCAGGGCATTGTAAATATTTATACAGTGAATGTATAGAGTTTTGAGTGTCACTCTGTATTTATTTACATAAATAAATACAGAGTACAGTGAGCACTGTAAGATAAAGCAAGCAAATATTCACACGATCGCATACGCCTGGAAGATCTGAGGGACGGAATGTTGCTCTGGTTATATTGCTTTAGTAGAGCTCCTCTTCTGTCAGTCGGAGTGATTGACAATGATATTTTTCTTCAGCCTACTTCATCAAAAACAGCAGCCATTGTCAAACAGTCTTCCTTTCCTTCCTTTCCTTTCATGTCACATTGTTCCATCACTGTCCGACTCGCCCGCTTTGTCCTGCCATGGCGAATCTACCATTTTACATGAGCCACACAGGGACCAAAGCTCATCTCAAGCCTCCTCTCAAACAAGGCCTGTTCAGTACAGGCATGTATTAACATCTGATTCATTCAGCTGACTGACAATGTCAGCGTGAGGGAGGAGCAGGTTCCTGACACTTGTAACCCAGATGAGACATAGGTATCAAATAGTTTTTCTTTTGAAAAAAATAAAATAAAAATCAAGGTAGAGATTCATCTTTGATGTGTAACAGTAACAAAAATCCTGTGTTATGATTTATGATGGGCTACATGGTAGCAGACAGAAGTTTTTTTTTTATTGTATTGTATTGTATTTTTTTTTTTTTTTTTGTAAGACAAATATATGTTTGTCCACATTTATTGTTGTTATTATTATTATTAGTAGTAGTAGTATACAGTTTAGGAATAACAGGAATAATGGGTGTAGACGCCAAGGTTAAAACTGGAATTGTCCTCATTTACATGCACATATTTTGGAGTTTAGTTACAATCAGTGCTCTTTGGGGAGATGATGCCTTAGGGATAAATCTTGAACGGGTTGAATCTATGAACTGAAGGCTGGGGGCTTTTTTTCTGCTGAGTGCAGTGATATCAAATGTATTGAGAGGAGATAGGACTATGTCTGCGTCTGCTGTGTATTGTATGTGGGCCAACTGTCATTGGGAAAAGGTGATGGAGGACCTCATTTTGAGCCCCTAGAAATGCACTTTTCTCTGCTTCTCACATACACACACACGCGCACACAAACACACACACTTGCACAAACTATATAGTGTCTGTCTGGTGCTTTATTGGTCTATTTAGGCCATTTTCTTTTCATATAAATCTTCAGGGAGTGTCCCACGTTTTCATAGCAGACTGCAGTCAGCGTGCATTTACACACGTGCACCCACATATACCGGTTTATTTCATTGTGAAGGAGCTGCAGCGCAGACCAATCTCACACCGAGGAATGAGAAGATGCATACTGTGATATAATTCCCTGTTGCTCTAAGGGCTGACACCATGCACTTAGGCAATCAGAGTTTCGTTGGGCCTCGTGCTTGTGTTGTGCTTGGGAGTGCAGAAAATGCATTTTAACCTCTACATTACCAACTCGTATGTGTGTATTAATAGGAGCAGAAAAATCTGCATTTATTGTCTTTTATTTATTTATTTTATAATTAGTGGTACATAAACTTTTATGCTTGTAGCCTGTTTTATCTTAAGAATCAGGGATAAAACTACCTTAGTTTTAATTTTCCACATTCTCTTCTCTTCCCTCCTGTTTCAGTCACTTCCATTTCTCCATCTTCTGTACTTTAACCAACTCCATGTCTAGATATAGTTACTGCATCTCATGCCGGCAAGGAGATATAGCCCTGACCCCGTCCCTCAACCTCGGACAAAAGTGTTCGGACAAAAGAGCTTTGTTGTTCCAAAAATCACAGAGTGAGTGCTGATTGCTTACTTCCTGTTCTCCTAAAAGGCAACACTGTTGCGCTACCATTATTCACCTGTCGAGGACACTTGTAACACCCACTTGCATTCAAAAAAAAAAAAAATAAACTCAATAGAAAAAATGCCATGGGCATTTCAGCAAATAGATAGTCACAGTTCTGTTTGGCAGAGAGGTTAAAGAAACTAAGCATGTTGGATTCAGGGTTTTGTCCATGGTGAGGTGTTGAAAATTTAACGCCTCTATTGCTGGCTAGATGTCAGACCGCTACATGTAAATTCTCTTGCTTGTCTTTCACATTCGTACACACTCTACACACACTCATTTTCCCTTTTCAGAGGAGAATTCAATCTTCTCTCTGTTGCTAGGTAGCATTGTCACGCTCCTCATTGTTTGACTCTGGAGGAAATATCATGCGTTAAGACCCCTCTGCTCTCCAAACTACATCAATTACAGGGTTTGTTTTGGTTTCATCCTTGAGTATTAGCCCACAAGGACACCTTTGTCTATATCACACACACACACGAACACATACACTCACTCACAGCCTCACACACTTTGTCCCAAGCATTCATATATTCAGTCGCAATCAGGGCCTCAGATAGACAGTGTCAGGTTGACACGTATGTCAAAATGCTAAGCAAAAGCTTTCGAGCGTGGCCGATCACGAGTGAATATGTCACTCCATCGCCTGTTAGCGGGAGACTATGGGAATAAGGCAACATTAAAGTTAGACTTGGCATTTCTCGCCTTCAAAACTGATCATGGCAGACAGCAGCAGGGTGGCGTTTAACCTGGATGCCCTTTTGATAAGTGTTGTTTACGTAACCAGCCACTGGCCTTTTGGAGCCAGACTAGCCCATACATCCTGAAGAGTGTCTCCAGAACAGAGCATGTAGATAATGTGTGTGTCGCCTAAGTAACCCATTGGAACAGCAAATAGGAAATTGACACTTTAATAACAATAATTCATGTGATGAGTGTGTGAAGGAACAGCCTGCTGCTAATAAAGATAATTCCAGCTCGCTTACAACAACCTTGACTCTCTCTGTTCCACTGTGGTGGCATGACATTTCAACCTCCACCTGATCATCACAGAATTCAGGCTGAATACGCAACTCCACGAGCGCATACTATTTAAACTACAGTACAGCCATGTGGTGAATAAAGCAATGGTTCAACCAAAAATATAAATACTGTCAACATTTCAGGCATATATTTGTTTGAGGATTTTTTTTTTTTTTTTTTTTTTTTGTCTTATTATTAATTTGTTTGTTTGTTTTTGCATGGGGACAAAAACCAATAAACTATTAAAAATATTATTTTGTGATCTAGTGAAGGTTTTTTTTTTTTTTTTTTACTCTTTGTTCAACCATTTTATTTTTTTATATATTTTTATTTATTTTTATTATATTTTTTTTTTTTTGCTTTTCAGTCTTTACATGTTTTGAGAGCAAATTGATCCTTTGAACTTTTCAAATAATTGATTGATCTGGATTTGTGCACAAGATCCTTTGTAGTTGCATCAAAATCTTTTTTTTGAAGAAAGAAAATCTAAAGGTTTTAATGTCCTGAAGATGAGTAAATAATAATTTTTAAACTATGCCTTTAACTATTCCTTTTCCTCTCGTTCCCGTGCTTATATGCTCCTTTGTTTCACTCTTAAAATGGTTCTTCACTTCGTTATGAGCAATTGCTTGTGCTTTTCCCTCAGTTTGTTAAGTTGCTTTGGATAAAGGCATCTGCAAAATATTAAATGCAAATAGCTTAGATTTTACACATGAATGTGTATGCAAGTATACACTTCTTGTCATGCAAAAAGCTCTCATCTACCATCAGTGGGAATAAGCTTTCATTTCAAAGTGCTTCTAATATTCACACGCTTTTTGATAACCAGCGGGGACGGTGAGTGTGTAGGGCTTATTGTGTCCGTGTGTGCAATGCTGAAACTATTGAGAAACATGGAACTCTTACACAATGTCTCTGTGGGGCCGTCTAAGCAGCTTATATTAATGGGACAAGATCAATGTGAAACCCTCAATGATGGCGGCGGACTCATCAAGCCCCATTGTTTCAGTAGTGGCTCAAGAGTGGCATAACACAGCTAGGTTCTGAGGTCTATGACCATCAGGGAAGTAAAGAAGCTGGCTTGAGACTGTGCTGCTTATCGGATGGGTATTAAACTAATGATGGAGGAAAGGTGGGGGAATGGCAGAGAATGACAGTCCTGCTGTCTTCCAGAGTATTTCTGCTGGGAGGCGTATGGTTCAGAGTCTTTTGATGATGGCTTCTGGCAGTTTGCATCCTCTCTCTCTGCGATTATCTTTTTTTGTTATCTTTTCTTTTTTACTATGCATTTCTCTTCCTTGTGTACTCTACACTACGTGTTGCACTGTGATAAAATGAAGCATAAATGAATGCATTAAAATAAAAAAAGCAAAGAAATATAGTTGTAAATGGTCAGGAGGCAGCGAACTTGGGTAAAAAATGTTTCCATGGAGAATAATCCTAATACGATGCGCATTGCTGCACGCTGCCAATTACCCAGACTGCCGTTTTTATCCTAGCATCGTAGAAGGCCTGCGCCCAGTTACTGTTGAAGTTTGTTGCAGCTTTCTTTTCCACTTCTGACATTTAAGAATTCAACAACTTTTATATTAGAATGGACTTTTTCAGACTCATGACCTCAAAATCTAGCTACACAGATTATAAGATGTAAGAATTTGTGTCCATGCGTATGTTTGTGCATGTAAAATATATCTATGCATATAAACACTGCAGTTCAAAAGGTTTGGGTTATTTTTTTTTTTTTTTTTTTAAATTAAAAAAAAATATATATAATAATATATATTTATTTTTTTAAGAAAATTAATACTTTTATTCAGCAAGGATGGATTAATTTGATGTAAAAATGACAGTGACTATTCTATTCTTTAAATAAAAACATAAACACAACCACAAAAAAAGACAACAATCATGGTTTCCACAATAAATATATGTATCATAATATGTATTATAATATTTATAATAATAAATGTTAACTAAGCTCCAATCATTCATCAAAGAGCAATTATAAATACACTTAAACATTTTAATCCACAATTATTGCAATTTATTTATTTATTTATTTATTTATTTATTTATTGTATCAAATAAATGCAGCCTTGAAGGACATAAGAGACGTATATATCTTACCGACCCATAAAATGTAAAATATGTTACTGGAATTTTAACTTGACAAAAATTTGCATTGATTATATTCTTTTCCCATTTAAATATATGCTGTAGTTCCATAGATGGACCAGTGTGGTTACCATTTACACCCTAAAGGTCCAATAATGATTATGTTTTCTACTCATAGACATGTTTGCAATGTTTTATGTTTTCTTCAATACCTCCCAATCATGTAGAGTTCTTCATCGGTGTGGGAAAGAAGCATAGTGGAGCTGAGGGCCGGATGGAAGAGTGATGGTTTCCGACCTTGTATCCACCAAGAGTCCCAGACTGTGTTAACCTTTAGAGAATGCAGCCTGTGAGGAAATGGATCTTCAGTTCTGTTGGGTGCACCTCATCATACAGCAGACTCTACCTTTGCCCTTCATTTACTATTGGCTTGTCACTTTTTTCACCACTTACTCCTTGTCAGTCACCAATAGTGTATCAAAGTGTGTGAGTGTATTTTTCTAGGAATCCTCTCTGTGTATTTTGGGGTGTTTCTCTGAATAGAAGCTATAGGCTTTGTGTCCTCTGTCCTCTGCTCGTGTCCTAATTACTTCATTTGTTTAGTTATGTCGCTCGCTGCGTGGTTGCTTCAGCATCTCTTTCCTCTGGAGCTGAGAGAAGCAGATGGCTTTCTTCATTTTCCGAAGCTCCCTTCCCTTACACAAAAACTGCAAAATCATGAAGCTATATGGAGATGTCATCTTAAATGCAGTATGCACATTTGCGTGTGTGCTCATGTCTGAGAGAGAGACATCAAAAAGATGGAGAATGTGTTTTACTAAGAGACACCAGCAGCATGGACTATTAGAGTTCAAAGGCTTGTGGTTCTCCTGAAATAAGATCAATTACGTTCTTCGTCATAATGGCATTCTCATGTTTTCTGCCCACAAAAGTGTGTGTGTGTGTGTGTGTGTGGGGGGGGGGGGGGTAAATCAAAGCTTTAATGAATCATGATGAATAAAACTTAGCTGAATATAAGCTAAACAACTTTAATTCCAGTTTATTTCTCTTTTAAGAGCTTGGTCTATTAGAATGAACAGAAATTGCTATTTATGGTCACAGGGGAAATTTATGGCCTGTTTTCACACCATTTGCTGACGCAGTACAAATGACTTTGTGTATATTAAATGGAGATATTACAAAACATAAGTTTTTTTTTTTTTTTTTTTTACATTCTTATGATGTGTCTAAAACTGTTGGCAGGAACAGTCATTCAGAGATTTTGTGTAAGCAACTACATAAACATTTATTTTTATAGGACCTTTCAAAACAAAGTTACAAAGTGCTTTACAATAAAATAAAATAAAATAAAAAATAGTTTGCAAATAGTCGAGGAATGCCCAATCTTTTTGATGCTCTCAGGCACTGTCAATGCTTTCTCCACAGTGCTTTCAATTCCATAATACACAGCAGAAGCGTTTAAGCTCAACTTCCATTGGAATTAATTGAAAACACTCGCTCCGTGCCAGTGGAAACGCAACGTTACAGCTCATACCTGCTAAAAAAACATCTGTTTTGTCTCTGATTATCATGTTTATCATGCTGAAATAATGAGTTTTAAACCATATTAGTTTAAGCTTCTGATATACAGTATTGTTCAAAATAATAGCAGTACAATGTGACTAACCAGAATAATCAAGGTTTTTAGTATATTTTTTATTGCTACGTGGCAAACAAGTTACCAGTAGGTTCAGTAGATTGTCAGAAAACAAACAAGACCCAGCATTCATGATATGCACGCTCTTAAGGCTGTGCAATTGGGCAATTAGTTGAAAGGGGTGTGTTCAAAAAAATAGCAGTGTCTACCTTTGACTGTACAAACTCAAAACTATTTTGTACAAACATTTTTTTTTTTCTGGGATTTAGCAATCCTGTGAATCACTAAACTAATATTTAGTTGTATGACCACAGTTTTTTAAAACTGCTTGACATCTGTGTGGCATGGAGTCAACCAACTTGTGGCACCTCTCAGCTGTTATTCCACTCCATGATTCTTTAACAACATTCCACAATTCATTCACATTTCTTGGTTTTGCTTCAGAAACAGCATTTTTGATATCACCCCACAAGTTCTCAATTGGATTAAGGTCTGGAGATTGGGCTGGCCACTCCATAACATTAATTTTGTTGGTTTGGAACCAAGACTTTGCCCGTTTACTAGTGTGTTTTGGGTCATTGTCTTGTTGAAACAACTATTTCAAGGGCATGTCCTCTTCAGCATAGGGCAACATGACCTCTTCAAGTATTTTAACATATGCAAACTGATCCATGATCCCTGGTATGCGATAAATAGGCCCAACACCATAGTAGGAGAAACATGCCCATATCATGATGCTTGCACCTCCATGCTTCACTGTCTTCACTGTGTACTGTGGCTTGAATTCAGAGTTTGGGGGTCATCTCACAAACTGCCTGTGGCCCTTGGACCCAAAAAGAACAATTTTACTCTCATCAGTCCACAAAATGTTCCTCCATTTCTCTTTAGGCCAGTTGATGTGTTCTTTGGCAAATTGTAACCTCTTCTGCACATGCCTTTTTTTTAACAGAGGGACTTTGCGGGGGATTCTTGAAAATAGATTAGCTTCACACAGACGTCTTCTAACTGTCACAGTATTTACAGGTAAATCCAGACTGTCTTTGATCATCCTGGAGGTGATCATTGGCTGAGCCTTTGCCATTCTGGTTATTCTTCTATCCATTTTGATGGTTGTCTTCCGTTTTCTTCCACGTCTCTCTGGTTTTGCTCTCCATTTTAAGGCATTGGAGATCATTTTAGCTGAACAGCCTATCATTTTTTGCACCTCTTTATAGGTTTTCCCCTCTCTAATCAACTTTTTAATCAAAGTACGCTGTTCTTCTGAACAATGTCTTGAACGACCCATTTTCCTCAGCTTTCAAATGCATGTTCAACAAGTGTTGGCTTCATCCTTAAATAGGGGCCACCTGATTCACACCTGTTTCTTCACAAAATTGATGACCTCAGTGATTGAATGCCACACTGCTATTTTTTTGAACACACCCCTTTCAACTAATTCAACTAATTTCCCAATTGCACAGCCTTAAGAGCGTGCATATCATGAATGCTGGGTCTTGTTTGTTTTCTGACAATCTACTGAACCTACTGGTAACTTGTTTGCCACGTAGCAATAAAAAAATATACGAAAAACCTTGATTATTCCCGATTAGTCACATTGTACTGCTATTATTTTGAACAATACTGTATGGTTTTCTGAGTCCACACATATAAAGGACATGGACAGAAAGCGGCTGTCACAGCATGTGAGCTAAGTTCTCATTCACACACAAGTTTACATTAAAAACACACATGGGTTACAAATCAGTCGGTTATGTTTGTGAAGATAAATAGCTGGGAAATAAATTGCTTGTTTATTTTAGATCTGTGTGGCAGCAGCAATATACAGTAAATAAATCAATAAATCCACTGCTTTCTTGTCTCCTCTTGAGGCTGGGACTCTAAATAGTGTTCTGTGCTCATCTGTGCAGCTGAAGACAGAACATTAGCATTAGAACGGGAACACCAGTGTCTCTTGCAAAATCAAGATGATTGCACCGTGGGTGGAAATTTACAGATTAAGGGGTGGTAATAATATACTCAGATTCCTTTGCCACGTCACCAAGGGAGCGAAATCTGATGCGCTTGTTTTCTCAGATGCTTGCAGAAAAAGGCTTACCAAAACAAAGTTACTGGGTTAATCGTTTCCACATTTCCTTGGTTGGAGGAACCTGATTATGGCACTTAAAACCTGGAAAAGTCCGATTTTCATGAGATGTCACCTTTGAGAAGAGACTGAAAAGAGGACAGAGTAGGAGCCTACCTAATATTCCCAAGCAGGGAATTCCATAGCTAAGGCGCACGGATGGCAAAAGCACAGTCACCTTTGGTAACAAGTCGAGATTTTGAAACCATTAATAGGGTCCTACGGGAGGATCTCAAGATGTAATCAGGCTCATAAGGAATTAATAAATCACAAATATTGTCAGGAGCCTGACCCTTCAAGGCCTTAAAAACAAAATCTTAAATCAATTCTAAAACTCAGAGGCAAGCAGTGAAGAGCAGCAAAAATCGGTGTAACATTGTCACTTTCCTTAGCACGTGTTAAAAGCCTAGAAGTAGCATTTTCAATCAGCTGCAATCTTTGGAGATTAATACCAGAATAAAGTGCATTACAATAATCAAGTCTGGAAGAAATAAAAGCATACAATGACCTTTTCAAAATCTGCCAAAGAAAGGAATGACTTTATCTTTGTTAATTGTCTCAGTTGTGCAAAGCAAAACTGCACCTCTTTAGTCACCTGAACATCAAAGGACAGTTCTGAGTCAAAAACTACAAGTTCCAAGCCTTTTTTCGAACAATTTTAAATGAGAGGTTAAATATGTTGTAATAATTTCAGTGAGAATCTCACTTGTTGAATGCCTGAATGAAAAAATATACACAAAGAGTCCATTTTAATGAAGGTTGATGCCAAGCATTGCATGTAATACACAGGACCGTATTTGCAAGGAGGTTTGAATTTGCATTCCACACACTGCAAGAGTTTTTTGTTTTATCGGATCTGGCAGGACATGTTTGGGAAACAATCAGTAAAATTTGGTTCTCTAGTGGTAAATAAATGACCACAGCTTTAGGCCAAAATCACCATCCATTTATTTTGCAGAGATGAACACATTACAATTTTTATCAGGTCTGTCATTTTAGGCTAAACATTGTAAAAAAATTTAATTACCAAAGTTCATCCAGATGGGCACTTCAATTTGAAATCCCATCACAGGTATGAAAGAACTCATGGACATTTTAATGTAAATTTTATAAATTAGAGCATGTTGAATTTATACTACATTACACACATCTCTTAGATTGGCTTGTGAAGTAAAAAAGAAGAATAGATCTGAACAAAGAAAGATGAGTGTAACGTGTCTGTGTGTGTGTGTGTGTGTGTGTGTATATATATATATATATATATATATATAAATCTCATCCAGGAATTTTAGTCTCACCATCTGAACAAAAAGCTACACATATTGTGAATCAACTTATTATTTTACAGTCATCTGGAGTTTTACGAGTTTAGAGACTCTATATAAATTAGGTGCAATCAGCAACCGCACATTTCATCTACAGGATGAAATCAATAAAGGAGGGAGACATACTCTATAATATTAAGAAAAGAAAAGTGGCAGGCACTACACATAGAAAAAGTTCAACTCAGAAATGGGAAACTACTGATATGTAGGAAAGGAATTAGATGTTTTTATACCGTCTCAAAGTGCTCTCAATAGTGAGGTGTCTTCTTCTAACATCAATTAAAATCACCGTGATAATTAATTGGATGTGCAATCAATGATGTTATTTGACTAAAAGAAAAATACCTTTCAAATATTTAGCTTGGGGGCTTTGGCGACCCAGGGCAAATGTTAACTTGTTGTTCACTTAGTGGACTAATTAGATAAAACAGTGTTGATGTATTGCTATGTTAGCTCTCATGAGATCTGTGACCTCCTTTGGGATTATTTATATATCTAAGCAAATGTTTTGTTCCAAAATCTAGCTGTCTATATGAATGCAGTTTATTTTGATGAAATTTAGGCACACTTCTGACACTAAGAAAATCTGACACTTCCAAAATCGTAGGCGTCTTATTTGTGCTAAGTCTAAGATCAGACAAATCAGTCTTGGCAACTTTGGTCCTGGTGGGACACTCTCCGAATCAAACACTCCTGCCTGTACCTTTTTAGTGTTCTTGAAGACACTGATTAGCTTGTTCAGGTGTTCTTGATCAGAGTTGGGAGCTAAACTTTGCAGGACATTGAACCGGTTCAAAGTACAAAAACAATAACTGGAAACAAATGAAATTTTGATAGAAACATAACCAGAAACAGAAACAAAATCAAATTGGATAGTTCCTAACATAATCGAAAATTTGAAATGGCAATGGTTGTTTGCCAACTTATTTTATTGTTCCATTCAATATTTGACTTTTGCAGTCAGCCAAACAGGAATTTAAGTAGGATGGCCTATGCAAATGTGATGACTCATCTAATGAGTGGAATGCCTGCGCTCAGCTGTAAATTCATCATAGGTAAATTGCAATGGCTATGCCCTGGACTTTTTTCCGAGGATACGTCACAAACCACCAAGTATTAGGCTTTCAATTAAGTGAAAAGAAATGGCAGGTAATAGTCAGCTTCTTGTGTTTTGAAACCAGCAAAAAATGCTGAAAAACTTAATAAATCTACATACATAAAAAGAAATATAAAGTCCTTAACACTAAATATATTTAACTTAAATAATTAACATATTCACAAAATGAAACACACTAAAGTGCTGTGAACATGATCCAAAGTTCATGGAAAGGAAATCAAAACAGCAGTAAGCTATTTTTCTTTATTTTGCAAAAGTTCTTTATTTTAATAATAATGTAATTTTTCTATCTTGGTTTGACCATAAATTACGGACCGGTAGTTGGGAAAATAAGGCAGTGATCGCAACACTGCCTCGCGCGCTCACACACAACATATCACTTTTTGTATGATGCAATTTATTAAAAAATCTTTAGACTTTTTATAGACTGACCAAGGTTTTTATTTTTTTTATTTTTTTTTTTTTAAAGCCATGTCACCATTGTTTTATACATTTCTTAAAGGGGGGGTGAAATGCTATTTCATTCATACTGAGTTTTTTTACACTGTTAAAGAGTTGGATTCCCATGCTAAACATGGACAAAGTTTCAAAAATTAAGTTGTACGTTTGAATGAGTATTTTTGTTCACAAAATACTACTTCCGGTTTGTCACAAGTTTCGGAAAGTTTTTTTCGAGTATGGCTCTGTGTGACGTTAGATGGAGCGGAATTTCCTTATATGGGTCCTGAGGGCACTTTTGCCAGAAGAGCGCGCGCTCCAGTATAGCGAGGCTGTGCAGCACAGACATTTCACTGATCAGAGCGATTCACTGATCAGAGCGAGAGCGTCGCGAAAAGTCACAAAAGAAGTGTGTTTTTGGTTGCCAGGGCAAAACAACCATGCACAGATTACCAAAAAAAAAACAGCATTAAGGGACCAGTGGATGGAGTTTATTTTTAGAGCATCAACGGAGTTGTGCAAGTGTTATTGTTTGTTCCCTGCATTCCGAAGATGCTTGTTTTACAAACATGGCCTAGTTTGACGACGGACGTATCGTTTATTTCTTAAGGATGATGCAATCCCAACGAAAAAGTGTCACGATCGTGTGTTGGAACCGCAGGCGGTGAGTAAAACTGCTTAAAATATCTCTGCCTCCTTGTTAGTGCGTCCCCTCCCATGCCGGAGACCCGGGTTCGAGCCCCGCTCGGAGCGAGTCGTTGCTGCTGCTGCTCTCGTTCAGTTTCAGCCTCGGGATCTGATTCTGGATCATAAATAAACGGCTGAATCTGACTGTAAGCCATGGTTTGTTTTGGATGATGGTTTTTCCCTCACGGTAATGTCAGAGTTTCCACATGCTCTCAACACAAAAGCCTACTGGCGCTCGTGATTCTTTAGCTCCGCCCACACGTCACGCCTCCAGCGGCTCGTGTTTTTCCGGGAAAAATCGGTACAGACTATCTCTCTCTTATGAATATAACAAAACTAAATACTTTTTGGAGTTATGAAGGATGCAGTACTACTCTATAGGTACTCAAGATTAACAGGATATTGAGTGAAAACGAGCATTTCACCCCCCCTTTATCATTAGTATTGCATTTATCTTCATGGAGAATGGGGTGTTAGACTGACATTGACTCCTCAGTACAAAAAAATAAAAATGAAAAAATAAAAAAAAAAACACTAAAACAGCCTGGCAGATAAGATGAGAGAAAATGTATTTCTTATTTTACTTAATATTTCTGTGTGCTGTACTTTTATGCTTACTAGAGCACCACATCAGCTTAGCAACATTCTAACATCAAACTCAGTTGAAATCAACTGTGAGCTGAGTCTCCTATACAAAACTCTGTTGTGGCTTGCTTATATTGAGAGTTCCAAATCAGCCACTTATGACAGTCAGACTGACAGAACTTTCCAATTAATGTCATTATATGTTAATACCATTCCAAAAAGAATCAGCTTTTCAGAACCTTTAGATCCATGGTAACTGCCCAGCATGTAATTCTGTGTTCTCTTTCGTTTACTCCGTGGCCTTTCAATTTCTCACACCCACCCCCTTGTTCACACCTTCTAAAGGACAACGTGTGAATGTAAAGTATGTCTGTTGATGTGTAACATTAGCAATTTCCGAACACAATCTGGACAATCTGCTCTGGTTTAAAACACTTTGCCTTAATGTGCTTCTTAGAAACCTACTCTTACAATCTAAAAGCATTGACCATTTTCAAAGGAATAAAATAACCAGGAAAAGCCACAAAAGCATTGTAAGCTCAATAAAACAATCCAGTTGTTAAATGTACTGTATGTTAACATGCTGATACCTTACTTGTACAGTATTGGAAGTCAGTGAAGGAAAAAACAAGGCCTTTCTTATCACTTTAACAAGCAACCTGTCTCCTACATAAACCCCTTTGATTGAAGTGTTGATGTAGATTTTAAATCAAAACTGCAACTCATGCGGGAGCTATGCAGCTATGTTATGAATTGGCTCTCCAGAAAGGATTGAGAAAATAAAGTAACCTGCTCCCCTGGTACAAATGATTGTCCATGTCCATTAATCAAGAAAAGGCAGGGTGTCTAGAATTACTGGGCATGCAGCTGTAAAAGACATGAACAAAGCAGACGCATAGGAGTAGCAGACTCAAACTGGCTGTGGGAGTCTTGAAATTATCAATACATTAGGTTATCAGCGATGGCTTTTGCTCCAAAGTCAAGGAAGGCCTGCTGCGCAAACATGCAAAGTTTGAGAAAGGACGTTGCCCATTAGCTGTGAAGATGGATAACATCTCATCATGTTATTTGTCGATGGAGATTAATAAATATTCTACTGATGTTAACCATGTTATCGATTGGGGTGTGGTGCATTGGTAACATTTGAAAATGATCAGTCAATCTCGCTGGCGACAGTATAAATCTCTAAGTGGGTAGACCTTGGTAAAATAGACTGGACTAGATTTCATCACACATATTATTTACCCCTTTCTTTAACCTTTATGAGACCGTGTTTGCTCATTTTATATCTCTTCATCTGTTCAATTTCAAGACTTCGATCCTGCAAAACGTATATGTAATTGAAATGGTGAGAGTGATATTCACACTATTTTTGTTTTCTATTTGATATTAAAATACATTTCTGTACCGTCCAAGATGACTGACGATTAGCATACATTTTGGATTGTCGGTCTGGCTCTGTTCTGGGCAAGAACTTCCTGCGCATCCATGCATTCTAGCACGGATACGAGCAAGGAGAGCAGCAATAATTCTCCAGGGTAAACCGAACACAACCAACATAAATATATTGCAGATATCATTAGGTTCAATAATGTAATGTACATTTTAGAAATTATTCTGATTCAAAGGAGAATCAGAAGGCTAAATCCTGACTGACAAGAGGACGAGTCAGTGATGGAGTTGAGTAACTAGCAATTGAGCTTATATATGAGTGCTGTGAAAGGTGTCGCATTCCTATAGGTTGACGTGGATCAGCTGAGAGTCAGATGATGCAAGCTTGACTAACGTGACCTGTCAAAACTGACGCTGATGCTAGATTTTTGAAACTACAGATGCAACAAAATTATAATGCTGTGCATGTACTTAAGATATGAATATTTTGCTATTTAAATATATAAATATATTATCACATACATACTATTATGCCAGGAGCAAGGTCACATACTACACACGTGAACTTGCTCATGGTATGTGCGATTATGTTCACAAAGATATGTTTAATCATTTCAGTGGTCTGGACTACTATTGTTAGCTCTTGAATATGGAGTATTGTAGCGAAGCTAAAGGAGGTTGTGCTGTACTGGAAATGGTGGAACAGTGTGTGAATAGCATGGGCCTCCCATGTCTACTGCAGGTGAGGAGATCAATAATTGCCTTTCTTCACACTGGCAACACACAAACACATACTCACACAGGAATAGGCCTCTTTGCAGCTCATCCAGACGGAGCTGTTGAGAGACAGCCAGCAGTTGATTGGCACCGTCTCAGTCTCAAGCTTTGCTCGTTTTTCACAATCAGGTAGAAATGAGGAGCTATCCAAAACTGCCACAGTTTACAAAAAAAAGAAAGAAGAAAAAGAAAAAAAAAAAAACACTGTAAGATATCTTTCTCTTTCTGCTTCAGCATGCCTACCCCTCAAATCCTCACCCGAGAGTTTACACTTGCCTGGATCTGAAATGCAGTCTATCTGAAGGTTATCTCTGGTCCCCTTTACTCCTGGCAGTAACATGCATTTCATATACAGGTATTTTTGTCTGGTTTTTATTTACACTTTGCATTCTGATGCATCTCTGATTTGACATATATATACGCAGGTGCTTCTCAATAAAGTAAATGTCGAGGAAAAGTTAAATTCAGTAAGTCAACTCAAATCGTGAAACTCATGTATTAAATAAATTCAGTGCACACAGACTGAAGTAGTTTAAGTCTTTGGTTCTTTTAATTGTGATGATTTTGGCTTACATTTAACAAAAACCCACCAATTCACGATCTCAACAAATTAGAAATGATGACATGCCAATCATCTAATCAATTCAAAACACCTGCAAAGGTTTCCTGAGCCTTCAAAATGGTCTCTGACAATAATTGACACCCTTCACAAGGTAAGTCACAAAAATTAATTGCCAATAAGCTGGCTGTTAACAGGGTGCTGTATCCAAGCATGTTAACAGAATGTTGATTGGTAATTTGTTGAGATAGTTAATTGGTGGGTTTTTGTTAAATGTGAGCCAAAATCATCACAATTAAAAGATCCAAAGGCTTAAACTACTTCAGTCTGTGTGCATATAATTTATTTAATACACAAGTTTCACAATTTAAGTTGATCTACTGAAATAAATTAAGTTTGCCTCAACATTCTAATTTACTGAGAAGCACCTGGGTGTGTGTGTGTGTGTGTGTGTATGCACGCACGTGTATGTACACAAGTATGTGTGTGCTGACATCAAGAAATTCTATATATATTTATTCTTACAAAGAGTCCTTTATTCTTACAAAGAGTCCTTTTGTGGACTCTTGGATCTTTCTGTAAATTCTGGTCTCATTAATATATTAATTATTTCCTTGAGTGTGTAAATGCATAAAGATTTCAGAAAGCAGTTCATCAAATTGAAAGATATTGTGCAATAGGTATTATATACATAGTATAATTTATACATTTGCTGAATATGTTCAGAATTTGCCCAGATCAATTGCAAATGTATGTAATTCAGTGATCTTGGGTGCATTTACTTCTGGATTTTAATATGATATAGTGATAAAGTGTCATGTCAACGTGTTAATGCCGAGTGCAAAGGGGTCTGTCTCTCTCTCTCCTCTGTTCTGCACTCAGCAAGCATTCTCTCCATCCAAACACTTTTAAATGCATTGTTTATCTCCAAACGCATTGGACATGCATTGTTTTAAATGGTGGCTCTGGAGTATTCTTAAATATACAGAGAAATTACAAAGAACAAGCTTGGCTCCATTTTCATAATTGCGCTTTGCTGCCAAGCACAACTGCTTGGCTTGCACCCTCACAAGGAGGGATCGATAGTTCAGTGAAAGCTGAAAGCTGCCCACTTATACTTTGGGAAGTTGGAGAGTCACACAGTGCCTTCCAAGTTTCTCAAGCTTTTTATGTTGAAGACCTATTATCTACTCCGATTTAAAGGCATGTCGGGATCCAAGTGCAAAATGTGAGCGTAACATCAATCAATCCAAATGTTCTCTGTGGGTGCATAAGTCCATGAGTTCTGACTCCTGATTTGAAGCAGTGCAGCCCACACAGCCTTGAACTGAAACAGGAAGACACTTTTCACACTGAGCAGAGATCTTTTGGTAATGATTAAGCTAGGACTGCAGTAGGACATCTCTGGTCACCACAGTTGGGGGCAATGAGCCACCATAACGCTCTGTCACCCTCTCAGGCACCCATCCTTCTCAATTCTCCACCCCTGAATACATCAGAGTTGTCCGATTGGTCTGTATCTCCACCATTGCCCTAGGTGATTAAAGTCGCCACCCGTCCCCTCGCCTCTCCACTTGTACAAAGTCAAGCATGCCCACTCAGCTTTATGGATTGTTTATATTGCTTTCAATTACCTTCCCATGTCCCACACTGAAGTCAGTAAATTTTTATATGGTGGAAATTACTCTCTAGGCACCCATCTCCACCATAACTGCCAGTACCCAGACAGAAGCTCACCATGTACTGGCAAATAAATCATACATATAATTCATCAAAATAACTTAGTATATTAGAGTTTATATGCAAATCCAAGCATGTTTTGGGTCTCTACTTTTTTTCATTCTTAGCGGTCGCTTGTCAGTTGTTAAACTCATTAATAAACCTAAAAGTCACACAGCATTGCAATTAAAATAAATTTCACAGCAATGGTTCTTCTTGATCAAATGTGGCTTGTATGAACCCTTAAAATAGTGTTCTGAAATTATTTAATGTTATCTTGGGTTGCTGCGCACATGTGATATTTTCTTCATATTCTGTTATGAAAGAGGCTAAATAAAGCTAAGTTGAATATTTGGATCATAAGAAATGTACTCACCAAACACATGATTACTGATTAGATAGTTATATTTTAATATTTATGTTCTGCAGTTTCACCAGACTTATTATTTGATATAAATGAGAACCTTAAAGGTTTAAAGTATGTAATTTAATAGACAGTCATTAAAAAAAGAAAAGAAAAAGAAACCGCAAAACTCACTAGTGTACATGTACTAGACAGATGTACTTCAATAATTCCTTGCATCTCCAGTAGATATTTAAAATGTCTTATGTATAATGTTTTCTTATTACCTACTCAGAATTTTTAATTACAATAAGAAAGAAAGAAAGAAAGAAAGAAAGAAAGAAAGAAAGAAAGAAAGAAAGAAAGAAAGGAAGATTCTGATTTAAAAACACACTGGCTGCAATCACAAGAATAGCAATCAATATCTAATCTAGCCCAAATCAGTCCTGACACAACAGAACTAAATGCAAATTCAGTAGCAGACAAATGAAAAAGAGAATAGGGGTTCCCTTTCTGTCTTTCACACCGATGTTGTGTCGAGTGTAGGGGTTACTCTTGGGAGTCCAAACACCTCTGACATCTTTAAGAAAAGGCCAATGAAATTGGATGTGCAGAATTTGCAAAGCTGGCATCTGCTCACTGGTTCTGTTTCTTGGAGCCTAAATGCTGCATCTATCACATAGAATAGATGTACTTATTGTACCCAAGAAGGGCAGGGGGCTCAGAAAAATCCTGGATTTGAGAACTCTGAATCGGGCCCTTCACAAGCTTCAATTCATAATTTTAACCCTCAAACACGTATTAACAGAGGTCAAAGATCAGGATTGGTTTGTGGCAATAGACCTGAAGGATGCATACTTTCATGTCTCAATCCTATCAAAGCACAGGCCGTTTCTTCATTTTGCCTTTGAAGGCATTTTAGTACAAAGTTATTCCCTTTGTGCTGTCCCTGTCTATTTGTGTCTTTACGAAGATTGCAGAGGCTGCCCTTGCCCCTTTTAAAGAAGTGGACATTCGCATTTTTAACTAGCTCAACAACTGGCTGATCCTAGCTCACTCGGAGGAATGGTTTACGCACACAGGGACATAGTCCTCGACCACCTAGCCCAATTGGGACTTCAGGTCAACTGGGGAAAGAGCAACCTCACCCCTGTGCAGAGTATCTCTTTTCTCTGTGTAGAATTGGACTCCGTTACGATTACTGCACGCCTCTCTCAGTATCGTACTCAGTTGGTGCTGAAATGCTTGAGGGTTTTCCATCAGAGAACAGTGATCCCTCTCAAAAACTTGGTCTCCTGGGGGATATGGCATCCTCAGACATATGAGACGAGACCCAAGATGGGCATGAGGCTCCTGGGGCATATGGCATCCTCAGCCATATGAGACAAGTCCCAAGATGGGCATGACATCACAGTTCACAATGTGTGAACATTAAAATGTTGTGTCACCTTTCCTTCAGTCCTTGGGAGGACATCTCTTTTCTACTTCTCAAGCTGTTGACAGTGTTTTTGGCCTTGAGGAAGTTTGACCCTTGATCCAAGGCAAGCACATGTTGGTCCATACAGACAACACAAAGACAGTTGCATACATCAGCCACCAGGGTGGTGTTCACTCTCAACGCATGTCACAACTCGCCCTCCATCTCTTACTTTGGAGCCAGCACAGACTCAGGTCTCTGCATGCCACTCATATATCCTGGGCGACCTCAATTGTGTATCGGATCTTCTCATGACAGGTCTCGGTCAGGGGCAAGTGGAGGCTTCACCCCAAAATGATTCAGCTGATTTGGAGTTGGCTGGCCAGGCACAGGTGGAGCTGTTTGCTGTGGTACCCTCGGCATTGATGCACTGGCTCACAGCTGGCCCAGGGGCCTATTTAAGTATGCATTTCCCACAGTGAGCCTCATTGCACAGACACTGTTAGACATCTCCTTTCTCAGGGAAAGGGCACAATTTGGCATCCACACCCGAATCTCTGGAACAATCATGTTTGGTCCCTGGATGCAACTAGGAGGAACTCTGAGACCTTTCACCAGCAGTGGTGAATACCATTACTCAGGCCAGAACCCTCTCGATGAGGTGGCTGTAAAACCTGAATTAGTGTGTTTTCATGAATTGGTGTTTTTCCAGGGGAAGGACCCTCAGAGATGTGCAATTGGATCTGTGCTCTCCATCCTCCAAGGAGGCCTGGGCTGGCACCTGTCTTCTACACTTAAGGTGTACATGGGCGCATTTGTGGCTAACCATGAGGAGCATGGCTGAATCAGCAGCCGTGGAGAACGGGGCCTCACTAGCAGATATCTGTAGAGCTGCAGGATTGGCTACACCTAATACATTTGCTAGATTTTATAATCTACAAATGGAACCGGTTTCTTCTAGAGATCTGATCATCAGTTCTTTGACTCAGAAGACTGGCAGTATGTAGAGCTTGCTACCAGCGCTGCACAACCCAAAGGTTATTTTACGCTTATTCAGTCCAGCTCAGGTGCCTTTCATGAACTCAGGACAATCCAGCCATCACATAAGCACATTTTGTAAGCAAAGTTCAATGGAGGAACTTGTTATTAACTTACAAAGTTGATTCCCTGGATTGAATTATTGTATTGGATTAGTGCTCCACATGTAATGGCTCCTCTTGTGGCCTTGTGTGTATTCTTCAACTGTATTGCCTCTAAGGCTCAGTGTTCCTCTAGACAGACATTCTAGGTTCTGGGTTCTAGTAGATTTACCCTTATGCAGAGCCCATCCCCCATACCTTCCCTATTTGGTACTTCCTCTGTAAGTCCATAGGTGGATCTTCACATGTTACATCCCCATCGGGTAGGATGTGATTTCTGTAGTACCTTTTCACTGTCCCAGAGTTACTTCTAAGACTTTTCAGCTATTCTATTATAGTGATTATTACTATGGGAAAAGGCTCCGGCTAAGAAAAGGAAATGAGTAGGAGGAAGAGAGGTGTATTTGGTTGTGACACTTTGGCTGGTCAATATCTGTACCTCCGTGGACTCGTAACTCGGTTTTGCAGTTGTGGCATTTAGTATAGGGACCTCTAGTGTTGTACATTTGACTCAATGTCGAAGTAAACAACAGAAAGGTAACGTCTTGGTTACGTATGGTAAAACTCATTCCCTGATGGAGGGATGTGAGTGGATTGAAACGCTTCTCGACTCAAAAACAAGTAAGCAGATGCCACACTGGCCTATTTATACCCGAATATCCAGATATGCAAATTCTGAACACCTAATATCATTGGCCTTTTCTCAAAGATGTCAGAGGTGTTTGAGCTCCTAAGAGAAACCCCTCGTGTTGTACACTCGACACAACATCTATGTTCCATCCTTCAGGGAACAAGGGTTATCATACGTAACCAAGAAGATTATTTTATTACAGTCAGTAGATGTTCCTGCAAGAAGAAGGAATTTGCTGAGTTTGCGTGGGTTTGTATGATACGTTTTAATCATACAAGTAAGTTTAGTTTGTTTAAGGAATAATTCGGGCAAAAAAAAAAAAAGTGTTTGCAATGACATGAGTGTGAGTAAGGGATGATATCGTTTGAATTTAATTATTTATCCCCTTAAGTATAAATTAAATTCATATAATTTTTTGTTACTATCAGCGGTTGGTCTTATACCTGTGGCGAATTTCTTTCACTTTGTAAACACTATAAGCCAAGAAAAGTAATCAACATGGCTTTCGACAGGCTTTCTCTTTTCATTTGGTTGGCTCTCCTTTATTTGCCTCAATTCAGGCTTTGTTTATCAACTGGCTGATTGTTAGGCACTTAATTATGCCACACTCCAAACTGCAGGTTTCCCAGGCAATAAGCTACTTGGCACAGTGACTTAGTCGAGGTAAGTGGTGTGGACGCTCACTGACTTCTTAAGCAAGGCCTGTGACTCGCATGATTAAGATTACAGACTCTGGAGACAAATAAGACTCAACCTGGGACGATGTGTGTGTGCACTCCTCCATGTACTTCTATATGGTTGAAAGCATTTTTGATAGTTGTTACAGTGCCCAGGGTTTAAATTGAAGAGGCTTATCACAAACTCCTGTATTTCCTAGAGAAGTTTTTTATTTTTTTTATTTTTTTGCGTTTCCAGCTAACATCAGCAGAGTTTTGAAAGAACCGCTGAATGTTATTCTGTTAATGGGCAGAAACGCAAAGCACCTAGCCATTTTCCAACATATTAAAACACATTTTCATGGTTCCATTGAAAATGTTGCTTTCATTTTTAGAGTTAAATCTTGCTTATTTACTGCAGCCTATAAGTTGATCACATGAGGGAGAAACGGTTTGATACCATAATTGTATAACAATTGTTATAAAATGTTTTTAGGTTTGTATTATGCAGTGTCACATCATAGTTAATAAAACAACAGAGGTTTGAACTTCATAATTAATAAAAATTTTTATAGAAATCAAAAATAACATACAATTAATAAAAAAATAGCTAAAATAACATTTAAAACTTAAATAGTTTGTACTTTTTGTTTGTTTGTTTTTTTCATTATTATTATTATTATATATATATATATATATATATATATATATATATATATATATATATATATATATATATATATATATATATATATATATATATATATAAAACAATAGCAACTGCAAGGCTAACAACATCAAAAATATAATCCATAATAATGACCACAGTACCAGTGGTATTTCTATTAATACAGATGAAATAGACCAGGAACATGCATAATATTTATTTAATGTAGTATAAATGGAGAGAGATCAAGGTTTGGCCTAGACTGTTAATGGTTATTTTCCATTAATCTCTTTTTAGATCTTAGACTTGCTTCAAATGGCTCCTGAAAAGCCATTAACTTACACTTTGCTGAAATGTACCCATGCATACACTGAACCCTTCATTTTCACCAAGGCTAAACCTCTGAAGGGGCTGGGACAGTTTTTCATATTGACCTTCATGCCAGATCTCATTATCTCCACATGATGTCTATTTATGACAACCCCATGCATCAAATTCAGGCCCTCTTAGTGCAACTTTGGTGACAGTTAACATTTCACTGAGGTAGTTTGGAGCCTTCTAGCTCTAATGGGAACTTTTTTGCTTCTCAAAAAGAAAACTTGACAGAGAGAAGTGTTGAAGAACAGAAGAACCTGAGGGGAAAAAGAGGCCTCTTGGCTGGTGGCCGACCTGTGCCAGACCGCAGCCCTGTGACCAGTTGAGCATGCTTGCTGAAGGCATTTAGTGTAGCATACTGGCTTAGGACAGGTAGATTCTAATAATATAGCTCCATTGAGGGATTCAGGCTTCCACAGCTGTGACAGGCCCACCAGCTTTGGCTCTATTACACTCTTCCACTTTGGGCAGAAGTGTCAGTGTGAGAAGCCAGAAAGGCTAATTCACTTCTGCAAGATGTCAAATGAGAAGATGTGCTAAGTTATTAGGACATTTTTCAGCCACATTTCATCTGTTACATTTTAATATACACTCCAGTGACTGTAGGTATATCGTTGAACTTTTCTGTCTTTTTATTTATTTATTTTAGGGATGCACTGGTATCAGGCCTGATACTAAGCTCCTGTACTCATACTCATTAAAATGCCCCGATTCCAAATGCCGATACCACACAGCAAAAAAAAAAAAAAAGAAAAAAAAAAGAAAAAAAAGAAAGTAACAAATACTTGTAAAATAAAATTGAATGGGCATAATTAAGTGTGAAAATAACCAAAGGATATAGTCAAACCAAGAATTCATCAGAGATATTATTATTTTTCTTGTTTTTTACAAGGGGGGGCAGGACACTATAGCATATTTATAGTAAAATAAAGTAAACTGTGACAAATTATACCCAGAAATTCTTCATACAGTGGACTACCAGTAAAACTGATACAAATTTGGGACCCTAAGTCTGGGTTTGCATGATCCTAGATGACAGCATGCCCAGGAGACTACAGGCTGTAAGGCTAAGGGTTGCTCAACTAAATATTGATAGTTAATACTGTCATACTAACAGCTGTCTTAACAGTTTTTGGTTGATTGTAGTACATTACATACATTTCTATCAAAGTTATCTAACATTATCAAGATGAATTTGTTCTGACACAGTTTAACTGTGTCATATTTTATTACCATCTTATAAACTATAGATAATAAACTGTGATAATGTCAAATATTGAAGGTGTCTGAATACATTTTGGTTTGACTATCTATTTAATAAATTAAGTTAACCAGCTAATATTATACATACTCTTTTGGATTCTGTAACCAATATTTCAAAAAAATATATCAAATGCAATAAAAAGATCGATATCGGTACTCTATATCGGCAAGTACCAAACATAAAAGTATCGTACCTGGCGAGTACTGAAAAAGTAGTATCGGTGCATCCCTAATTAATTAATTTAATTTATTTATTTTGTGATGACCATTAGGGAAACTTCTTCCTTATTGGCTGCTGTGTTTTAGTTCCGTCATGATGAAATGGTCATGTAAATTAGGAATATATGTTTAGAGCTCTGATCCCTATAGCTGCACCATGATACTGCCATGCTATCAGACGGTAAAACAGTTATAGACTTTTAACATTATTTCCATTGCACAAAAGGTTCTGGAAGAAGGTTTTTTTTTTTTTGAATTGTAAAATGTAAACAGAGAGATAAAAAAAAAATAATAATAATAAAAATGAATGAAAATGCTTCCTCTTATGATATTGCTTCTGTCATCAAAAGTGTTGTGATGAACAGTTTTAAAAAACTCCCACAACAGTTGCAGTACCACTTTATAAGTCATGGGAAAATTGTGGCCTAATGGTTAGAGAGTCGGACTCTTATCCCAAAAGGATGCAGATTCGAGTCTCGTGACAGCAGGGAATGAACAGTAGGTGGCAGGAGTGAATGTATCGCACTCTCTAACACTTTCAATACAACGAATGAGTTGCCCTTGAGCAAGGCACTGAACCCCTAACTTCCCCCTGGGTGCTGTAGCATAAATGGCTGCCCACTGCTTCGGGTGTGTGTGTGTGTGTGTGTGTGTGTGTGTGTGTGTGTGTGTTCACTGCTGTGTGTGTGCACTTAGGATGGGTTAAATGCAGAGCAATAATTCAGAGTATGGGTAACCATATGTGGCAACAAGTCATTACACTGTTACGTCACTTACACTATTATGTAATTTAAACCAATCATTTGTTTTAACATTGTACTCATATAAAAATAAAAATACCTGCATGCAATTACATCTGTTGTTAATTTCTATATTTACATTTATAAGTACACTGTTGACCCATAGTAGTTAAGGCCTCCTAATATAAAGTGGAACCAATGTCCTTTAGTACAAAAGTACAGGAACTAGCTACTCTCAAAACATACGCAGAAATGGTGCTGTGAGTATTTAAGACGTACTGCTGCTGCAAAAGTAGCATATATAAAATCCTTTAGCAGATCTATACATGAAAGCATGCTGCGAAAAGCTCTATTGAATACAAACCAGCCATTTAAATGTCAAGCAGCAAGCTTATTGGCTGTGTGCAATGTGAACTAATCAGCTGGTGCCAAGTAGTTTAATAATGTGAATATCATTAGTGCTATTATTAGCATTAACAACCCATCAGCCTACACCATCTAGAGTTTCATGACAGAAATTGCCATTTATGTAGAACCAATTAGAATTTGTATCATCTGCATCAACACCACTGCAATTTTGTTTGACATAGCATGCATGCTACCCTTAGGGTCAAAACTCTGACAAGACCAGCACTTTGGGGGATTTTTCTGTAATTTAGCATTTAAATCAGTATGTAAAACTTGTCTGGGCCTGTCCAACTTTCCCTGCAGACATGTCAGGTATCATCAGGTTTCAAACATCTGGGACTGTTGAGGTTTGTTGTTAGCCTGCATGGTCATGCTTAGTGACCTGTGTTTGTTTCCCCCCCTCAGTGGATCGTTCTGCTTCATCCATGCTGACAGGCTGATTTATTTGCACTCTGTCCAGGGTATGGTTGGGGAATAGGGGGAAAACACTCTAACACCTTCTTGTGCCCCACTCTTAACTGACTCTCTTCTGACATCAACTTTCTCTCTTCTGTCCGTGAGTGCTGCAGCCTGAAGATGAGCTGCACTCATGCAATTTTTCCTTTCCGGAGGAAAATTACTATAAACAATACCTATATTTTGACAGGAATGGTTCCAACAAGAAATGCTGAGGTGTCTGAAATACTGATTTAATGTCCACAAAGAGAGGAGGCAGAAACTCTATTCTATAAGCTAGTGACCTGCCTTCACACTGTTTGTTGAAACCCAACCTAGACTCATTGGAAATACATTTTTGCAACACTGTTATTATTACTATACCTTACTGCACGTTTCGGGGCAGTTTGAAAGTGAAAAGTCCAGTGAATGGTGCTAAAACACTGACACATTTTTTTCACACAGTCTCGTATTGCTGTGTTTTTATTACGTTGCTTGAGGTATGTATTGTGGTAGGTCACAATTCAAATATCCAAGGAGTGAAAAAAAGTGAATGCTCTATCGTGTTGAAAATATCACCTACACCAAACCCAACCTTAAATCTACCCAGTAGGATTAGCAAATGCAAAACTGGTATAAAAATTGATTTGTTGACGCAACCATGACATTTTAACCCTAGTTTCACAAAAATCATACCCGAGTTCTACACTTCTCAAGTCAAACTTCATACTGCGTGAGCTACTGAACAAACCTTCTGAATATAAAAACCCATACATATGAAGCTGGATATGTGACACTAACATGCAAAAGTATCAGTTTTCAAATGTCACACCATGTTAAAATAGTTTTGACTTCATAACTTGATATTCCTCAAATAATTTGTGAAAATTAGGCTTTATTAATCAAAACTGTGAAAAGGGAATTACAATTTGTCCTGAGTTTTACTGCCTCTGGT
Source organism: Carassius auratus (assembly GCF_003368295.1). Classification (NCBI taxonomy): domain Eukaryota; kingdom Metazoa; phylum Chordata; class Actinopteri; order Cypriniformes; family Cyprinidae; genus Carassius; species Carassius auratus. Next base: position 61,406 of record NW_020526490.1, on the reverse strand, counting down.
GTTTATTTTGAAAACTGAAAACTGCAGCGAATCTTATCTAATAGCTTTTTATTATTATTATTATTAATTATTATTATTATTATTATTATTTGCAGAAAAGTATTTTAAAGGCATGTATTTCCAATGTGCATATGTTGTTGAAACCTAAATGGACCTCAATAATGAATCGATTTGAAAGGACGCTCTACTATTCAAATAATCTTCTGCCATCCACAGTTCCCCATGTGAAGTGCACAGAAGACTTGAAGTTGATATAACTGACAGTGTTTGCTAATATAATGCAAAAGTTTTTTCATCAAAAAAAGTATATTTTGACATCCTTGGCTACCTAACAGGGGCCTTCTCTTTGAGAAAATAAAAAAGGTCTCAGAAAGGAGGAGTGGTTCTTTAGATAATTGCAATTATTAATTTTGGCCGGACACTGTTTCTTGGCTAGGATCCAGCTATGAGAATTGAGTGCTGGAGCATCAGCCAGTTCTGGCTGCCGTCCAAGAGCTGCTGCTGGTTTGACTGTGTGTTCAGACCTGAAGTGACTAGTGAGGACCAAGAGAAGCAGCAGCCCAACTACATAACAGGATATTATTTCCTGCAAATGCTGTGAGTTTTACACTGCCAGCCTAGTGTATAAAACAACCCCCTACCTTCCCATCCGGTCCTTTATACTGCTGTCTCTAGCCCCTTTGTCCACCGTCCAGGTGGCGGAACTGGTGCCCACTTCCATTTATTTGTAAAAACTGAAAACTGCAGCGAATTATCTAATAGCTTTTTATTATTATATTTATTATTATTATTATTATTATTATTTGCAGAAAAGTATTTAAAGGCATGTATTTCCAATGTGCATATGTTGTTGAAACCTAAATGGAACCTCATAATGATCGATTTGAAACGCTCTAACATATCAAATAACTCTTCTTGCCATCCAAATGTTCCCCATGTGAAGTGCACAGAAGACTTGAAGTTGAATTCGACAGTGTTTTGCTAATATAATGCAAAAGTATTTCATCAAAAAAAGTTTGTAATCATTAATAAACACACTGCACCTGCAAAACTGGAGTTTATTTGTAGTATGAAGTGCATTTATATGTCTATAGCATGAAACTCATGAATATTATTTTGACATCCTTGGCTACCTAACAGGGCCTTCTCTTGAGAAAATAAAAAAGGTCTCAGAAAGGAGGAGTGGTTCTTTAGATAATTGCAATTATTAATTTTGGCCGGACACTGTTTCTTGGCTAGGATCCAGCTATGAGAATTGAGTGCTGGAGCATCAGCCAGTTCTGGCTGCCGTCCAAGAGCTGCTGCTTGGTTTGACTGTGTGTTCAGACCATGAAGGACTAGTGAGGACCAAGAGAAGCAGCAGCCCAACTACATAACAGGATATTATTTCCTGCAAATGCTGTGAGTTTTACACTGCCAGCCTAGTGTATAAAACAACCCCCTACCTTCCCATCCGGTCCTTTATACTGCTGTCTCTAGCCCCTTTGTCCACCGTCCAGGTGGCGGAACTGGTGCCCACTTCCATTTAAACCCAAAGTCTCCTCTAAAATGTAAGTTAGACCTGACAGTTGGAAATGATAGGTACAGAAGCTGTTGCCACACTCTCAGATGATTAGAAAAAAAAGGAAAGGGAAGGGAAGAAAGAAAAGAAATGTACAAAAGCTGTTCCTGGGAGGGTATCTTTTCAAAAGGAATGAATATGTACAATTTTGATAATAATATGTACCCTTTAGGTACTACAATTTGCCTTCAGGGTACAAATATACTCCCCTTTAGAAGTAAATATGGCAAAAAATGGTTACCGTCCCACTGATAGTTTTCTCTCTCTCTCTCTGTCTCTCTCTCTCTCTGAGGGAACAACTCATTAAAGAGGGATAATGTCAACAGAAAGGGTCTCTGTTTTCTTATATAAGCGTGGGAATTTTACACAACACATGATTCAGAAAGTCACAATTCAAAAAAAAAAAAAAAAAACAGCTTCCAAGCATGTGGTATATATCTTTCGAATGAGATCTGTAAACATTTGTTGACTCTATGGTGCATTAAAAAGAATGAATCAATGGAGTATCATTTCAGAAGGAATCTTCTTTCCCCACTGGTACTCTTTATCACATTATCATTAACAATCCTCAAGCTTTTTAGTCTTTACACTTTAAGCAGCAGCTAAACACACACACACACACACACACATGCAAGCACACACTAAAACATGAGAGCGATCCATCAAAGCATTCAGAGCTGTCAGGGGTAAACAGGAGAAAAGGGCCGTAAGCAAGAATCTTCTAACACAGATTTGATTTGCCTCGATTTACCTTAAAAAAAAAAAAAAAAAAAAAAGAAAGAAGAGAAGCCTGCTGATATGGCTTCAGTCATTCTGCATTTGCCAGCAGGCATATGTCACTTTAGCGCCGTCAAAACTCTTATTCCCGGCTGCTGTGTAATCTGATTTACTAACAGAGGATGAGATGCTTGGAACACCAATTCTGGATTGTTATCAAAATGCAACTGACACGCCTATTAGCGCCTTTCATCGAGGTCTGACGTGTCACCAAATTATAAACTTTCTGAGCAATATTGCAAGGTTTTCTGTCAGATCCAATGATTTTTTGGGGGAGGAAGCCAGGTTTTTAGCATCCAGTCTGACCAGTGCTCCCTCCGCAGATGCTTTTGTGATGATGGATGCGAGCAAATATGAGAGAGAGACCTTTTCTCATCACACACATGTATTCATGTGTATGCACCGATCTGGCTTTGCAAGATGCACTGCATGTCGGGTAACCCGAGGGCTGAAATTAGACAAGGGGGTATTGCGCAAAGAAGAGCCATCTTCTAGTTTAATTAGACTTTTTTTGTCAATTTTTTTTTTTAATTTTTAGGGAAACTGTTCTAATGTTTTATATATGTGGACGTGAAGTTTGGTAATCAACCCTGGTTATTCCATTAACTGCTTGTGGTGAAAATTCCAGATGTAAAAAAAGGGGACATTATGAGTGAAAAACAGAAACATGGTTACCTCCAATTAGGACCCCTCTCCGTGTCCACTGACATTTTTTGGGGGTAATTGTGTTTTCATGATGGGACCCACTATATCACGCGAACAAACCACAGTCCTTCTGTCGCTTCAGAGGAGGACATGAAGAGGCAGCCTCTAATACATCCAGAAGATTGGCTGGTCAAAATTCAAATTACTGTGTGTGTGATGTCAATTATTCAAATAGACGCTATTTTTTAAATAGTAAAAGAGAAAGGAAGGCAAGATGATTTGGGGCCGGGGGAGCAGAGGGGGATGAGGGACCCACAAATCATGTTCTTCACGCTGGGAAATAACAAATACCAATCTAACACTTGAATGAGCCCTAACTCTCTGTACATATTTTGGCCTGACATTGCCTTCTCAAGCCAAGCATTAAATCCTTATCCATTGCACACAGCACTGATAGCTTCAAACATGAACCGCAAAAAGGACTATGTGTTTGTATATGTGTGCACTCTGCTCAGGAGCTTTATTTGCCCCTGTCCAAATGCTAGTCCAACCTGTCTGATTTACAGAAACCTGGCAACCAGAACCACAAGGTCACTTCATACTTTAACCTCGATGTACAAATGACCCCCTAAAATCTCTCTCCCCCTTCTGTTTTTTTGCCAGGTGGCCAACCTCGCCTGTTCCATTTCCAACAACGAGGAGGGGGTGAAGCTAGTGCGCATGGCTGCTACACAGATCGATAGCCTGTGTCCTCAGGTAAATGGCCTGAACGTTTGCTATCCATCCACTATTCAGGGTTCTATAACCTCTTGCAGCAGTTTTATACGGTGCTGACAAATAGTAGTTCACTTAACACATTGTGCCACTTATTCACTATAATGCACCTTTATTTGCAAAACTATTTATTCCATATAGCACTGTTTACCCGCTGCAACTACTGTACCATTGCCAAGAAGATATTTCCTTTAGAAGAGATGCCTGTGCACCTTTTTATTCCTCAAATGATGAAGAAGAGCATAGCAGGCACATAGCCAGGCACATCTCCAGACCTGTCATATTTATTAAAATATGACTCACGCTAGATTTTTTTAGCCATTCAAATTCAAAAGCTGTTTGAAACCCATTCAGCAAAAAAATTGAGGAATCAGTCAGAGGAGAAATCAAATGGAAACATAAAAGAGCCTTGGAAACATTAAACCATTTTTAAGAGACAACATGTACTATGATAATCATTTGGGGAAATGTGTATTAGAAGAATATGGTCTATTTAAAGTCAGTGTAAAATTGCATTTGCAAAGCCTTTTTTTGTGACGTATTTATGAGAAATGTAGAATTTGATTTTATCCGTTGGGAATTGTGAGAAGTTGTCCCCAAAATGAAAAGACTAATGACAAATTAGCAAAGCTGTCGGCAAAGTTGAAGCTTTCAGAAATCTCTTTGGAGTAACATGCACTAATCAGTTATTCACAACAAGTGTCAGAATGAAATCTGGACTGACCCTGGACTAAATTGGTTATGTGTAAGGCTCCAGTTTAATTGCGGTATTCAGATTCATAAAGTACTTTTACAGTTATTCTTTCTAACAGATCTCACATTCTGTGTAATAAACTGACCCTCCGCAAGTGAAGCTAGAAAACTCTGGAAGTAATTGTGCTGTTCAAGGTTGTTTCTTAGCGTCAAAGACTAATAAGAAAATCTGGTAAAGACAAATTTGACTCTTGACTTGAAACGTCATATGACTCAAAATTTTAAAAGCAGAAGCTGTTATAGGTTCATAAGGAATGCAAAAATGTGCAACATTTTTTAATTGAAAACATGCACATGGTTTGATAAAATGTATGTTTAATAAGAAAAAAAAAAGACTTGGATTTACTCTTTTGTTTATACCATTTGTCAGCAGCATGACAACAAATAATCTTGTAGTTTTTCATAGATTTAGGTAATTTAAGTAGATTTATTTTCCTTCTCACAGGTAATAAATGCAGCCCTAACGCTGGCCGCACGCCCTCAAAGCAAGGTTGCTCAGGACAACATGGATGTTTTCAAGGACCAGTGGGAGAAGCAAGTACGCATTCTGACCGAAGCTGTTGATGACATCACTTCAGTTGATGACTTCCTCTCTGTTTCAGGTAAAATGGAAACAGATTGCTATATTCTATTGTGAGACAAATATTGAGTACTTTCTGCCTGGTGATTAACAGGAGATCAAGCAACCATTTTGTATCCACCCTATTAAAACATTGCAAGGTTTTAAGAGCTGTTTTATTTTATTCATCCTTCTCTTGACGTGTAAAGTCTCCACCCTGAGTACAGCAGTAGAGTTTAGCCATGTCTATTTATCCCTCTGTATAATGGACACTCTAAAATGTCAGCTGCCTCCACCATCAAGATCCCATTATCTTGAATGGGAATGCGCATCCAATATCAATGTAAATGGCCATATAATTCAACATAAAAATGAACAGTTATGACCCTTTTCATGCGTAGTCTTGCTTTGAAACAATGTTCACACTCAATTGTTATTTTGTTCACATCTACTTGTTTTGCATTCATGAAAAAGATTATTGTATTTACAATGGACATACACTTGGTGCCAGTTATTGTTTCTTTGAAGTTTCAGCTGAGCATGACTCAAAACTATTTAAGGCTTTTAACAATAATATACAGAACTGGATAAAATTATATAGGTATATATCTTAAATGCCTTGCCTGCTATTTATATGCAGTATATATTATAGAATGTATGCTGTGAATGCATATGGAGAGGTTTTCTCTGATAGTCCACTGATTTTTGCTGATAAACAATATAATCATGTTTAATGTAAATTTTTCATCTTGTAATTATGGTATAAATTGAATTATATAATCCTCACAGTTATTTTCTTTGTAAAAGGTACGCCAACTTCACACTCTCACCTCCCACCTCTGAAAAAACTGCTCTCCTCTCCATCCACTTCAGTTTTTTGCCATATTTTGCTGGCGGAAGTGTAGTATATCCTGTCTGGATCCTGCACAAAAACTATTACAATTAATACTGTATATTTCAAGGATTTCCAGGGATTTCAAGGCAGAGATTATAATAAGTCAATACTAAGTATATAGCAAATGAATGAATGGAATCCTGGATGTTGTGGGCCAGATCTTTTGTGTATCTGACAGGTCTATGTGGGCTGGATGAAATGAAGCAGGAGGCAATATTGGTATTCAGCCCACTGCCTGTTGTCCAGAAACTGGTGTAGTGCATTCCAGTTTGGAAATATTCTCCTGAAAAACCTGTGAATAAAACATGCCAGGACTCAACAATAAGAATTTTTATATTATTATTATTATTCTTGAAATGCTGGCCTGGCCGGGGCGAGTATTTGAGATTAGCACTTGGCCTGCCAACACTTTCACTGGACACAAAATAAATTGAATGTTTTAGCAACATATTATTGTATGCCTCAGAAAGAAAATATTTGGAAAACTGACATGGACTGCATTTTTTTTTTTTTTTTTTTTTTTTTGGTTAACCATATTTTTTTGGTTATAGTTTATTTGAATAGTCCACCTTGAGAGTTTTACGGCCCACCTTGCATCTAGAACATCATGCATCTTTATCCAAATCTAAACGGAATAATAGACAAATAAAAACCATTGTTTAGGTCCACCCAGAAATGCATTTAGAAAGCTCAGCTGTGGGTCTGTTGTCTTACAAGTAGTTCAAGAAAAAATTTGAAGTGGTTATACCATACTCCACAACCCACACACATCCCCCATTGATTATTTTTATTTTTTTTAATAATAGGTTAACTTTGTTCAAATTTATCGGCAGTGCTTTAAAAAATGTCAAATTCCAAAAGTGACTACAGTTATTGGACAATAGTAATACTTGAATGTGTATCCTCTTTGTTTTATCTCATCTCTCCACAGAGAACCACATTCTGGAGGATGTGAATAAGTGTGTGATCGCCCTGCAGGAGGGGGATGTGGACACGCTGGACAGGACAGCAGGAGCAATCCGGGGCCGAGCCGCTCGTGTGGTGCACATTATTAATGCTGAGATGGAGAACTACGAACCCGGCGTCTACACAGAGCGTGTTCTCGAGTCCATCAAGCTCCTCTCTGAGACCGGTGAGAACAATGATCACACACACATCTGGATCCTGATCTTGTCTCATGCTCACTAAGGCATGAACTTATGGTAGAGTTGGGGACAGATGGACAGAGGAGATCAGGAAGCTCTTGGAAGAAGGAAGTTAGAGGAGAGAGGGGTAGACAGACGAGCAAAGATGGTGAGGCCACCTGTTCCCTCCTTTGGCACTCATTCTTTGGTTATTCGTTTTTCATCTGGTTTCCCCAACCCCTCCACCTTTGTCCATCTAGTGCCAGAATACAGGAGGCGGCAATTTAGACACTGACAGACAAGGCCGAGGGCCAAAACATACCTAGTAATGCAGAGATTTGTGCATAGCCTTCCCAGTGCTTTCAAGACACAATATCTGACAGGAAGCAAAAAAGCCTTCTATCTTAGGTGTTAATGTGTGAGAAACATCTCGCCTGACAATTTTTGATGTGGTTGTTCCATCTAAATGCGCTTCGACGATTGTTCGGAATCAACAAATGCAGGGTGGCTGGAAAATGAGCACTCAAAATGTTATTCTGGTGGCGGCGCATTGTCCTGCCTCCCTTGTTGTGTCTAAAATATTACATTAGACTATTTTGACAGCCAGCATTGTTTAGAAGAGCGAGCGGAATATGAGAGGAAGAAAATAGCAGTGCTGCTTTCAGGGTTGAGACTGCAATATTTTTGTTATCATAAAATTATTTCTTTAATCGTATTATTAGATCTAGACAGACAGGCAGAAAAAAAAAATTATAATAATAATGAATATCTGTGATGCCTCACCAACTGAAGGTATAAATAAATATGTAATGTGTCCAAATGGATCTTCCCTGGTTCTTCTCATCATCTTCAAGTCTAAAAGTTTTGTTCCTTCACATTACTAAAATATTTAAATTGATCATTTAGATTTCCCTGTAAAAAAAAAAAAAAAAAAAAAAAAAATACATTAAATTAAGTCAAATCGATGTGATTATGAGTGGTCTGGTGGTAAGATCCAGTAATCACTATAAACTCAGATCTGATCTTTAAGGTCAGGAATTGAGCCACATTTAGATCAGATTGTGTTGATGTGTTTGCATTGTATCCTGATTTCCGATTCTTATTGTCAGTTAGTTCTTAGTGAACCCTCTCATTTCATGTGTATCATATCCTTTAAATGTTTCCTCGGTTAATCCACATTGAAGGCCATGGAGTGCAGGAGATTTGATACCACCATCTGTGTTACACTGCTGCACAATGAGTCACATGTACTTCATGTCAGTTATCACTGAAAAGTATGAAACATTATATTTAGTTCCCCCTTTGTTTCATCTCCTCTCAAACAGGGACTTTTAGAGACTTCATGAGGACTAAACTCTTGCATTTCATTACCGCCTTCAGTCTTATATATATTTCTAAAGATGGCACACTCTTTTCCAGAAACCACATGTTGAACAGTTAATGCTTGCTCAGCTTGAATGAGAAACTGTTTTGCTAGTTGCTTCAGCAAAATCAAGAGAAATATCTGCATGCTTGATTGAGAGGGATAATTGAATTGTGAAAGGGCTGGACGCCCAGAATGGCTCTCATCTTTGATGAGGTGGTACTTTTCATTTAATTTCACTTTTTCTTTGTTTCCGTCTTTGTTTTGGGATGTTGGTGTCACCCGGGGCTGTCATCAGGGAAAGGGGCAACTGGAAACCTTTGACGAGAAGGACCCATTGAGTTCCTCTGTCATATAGCCTACTCATTAGGCCCAGGGGAGGGTTGGTCACCCATAAAAATTTAGTTCCATGTCCCATGAATGTAAGTGACAGCCATGGCGCCACAGCATAAATGGAATTGAACCATAAAGCATTGCAGCATTGATTCTTCTAGACCTTTCATTATTGCAGATGACTTGACACTCAAAATTTCAATGAATTTTTGAAAGTTTGCAGGATTAGGACAGACGTAGCATTGGGGTGAGGGCTTAGTGAATTAGCATTTTTGATGCGAATAACATCTGAACGTGTTTCCCCATTTAATTAAGATGTTTGAGACTCAACTAAGTTTTATTTATCTAATGAATAAAGTAGAAAATGTGCAGGGGCACAATGTTCCAGTGGGCAATTAGAGTGGCAATTAAACTGCAGGTACTGGTCTGTAGTTTTGTGTCACGACAGATGATCCCCTACAACAAAAGTTCAGGGTATCACTTTTTAAAAAGTTAGTAAAAACTAGCAAATCCATTTCCTCCAAAAGTGTCTGACAGGTTCCTATCAATTTCTTACCTTTTTTTTACGTTTCGTTCCTTATAGGCAGATGGACATCTTTTAGCCTCTTTGGAACATACACATTATTATTATTTTTTTTTTATTTTTTTATTTTTTTATGGCAGTGTAAATATTACAAAAGTCCAGCTGGTCCAAAAATCTATACAGATACACTGCTAAAGGAACTTCAGCACACAGTGCTCAGGAATCTCGAATCGTGTCCTTGAGCTTGAAAATCAATTCTAATAGCAATGCTGTGATGACTTTCCCCTCTCTCTTTATCCTTTCCATCCTCTTCCTGATCCAAACTAATCTTCATGCAGGAAAAATTACCCCATCATTAAGGTTATGCCCAGGCCCCCAGTAGATTAAAAATTTGAAATATGGCTGATGTAATAGTGCCAAGTAGAAGGCAGCAGTAGCAATACTGTCATGGAGTATGGCAGAGTGAGTAGGGCCCATGCCAAAGGGTGACCATGCAGAGATGAAATATGGCCACCTAATCACTGCCCTCCGTCTAACACACATACAGACTCGTATATGATTTTTTTTATGGCAAATATAGTGTTTCACTGACAGGTTGAAGGCCATGTTTGCTCAGGTACCAAAAACAGCAATGATTTCATACAGCCAAATGACCCTACAAAAAATATTTTTTCCTCAGCATGTCACGACCCAAGTGTCTGCATGGTGAGAAATGGGAGGTAGCACATGCAAAAACAACAAGAATAATAGAATTAGTTCATGCCTGCCTACTACAATGAATGCAGCTGTTTGTTTTTTGAAAAAAAAAAAAAAAAAGAACGGAAGAAAGAAATGCAGATCCTGAAAAAAGTCAGTGCTAACAAATTCCACAGCCTAAGGACCAAAATGTAAATGAAACCAAAGTACAAGTGACCCCACTGTTGTCAAAGGAATCTGTTTTCCATTTCGAATTACTTGGAGTGTTTTGTAAGACCTATTAGCATTAGGAATGTCTCATTGCATTTTAAAGTATATCATTTTGAGCCCATTAGGCTGATCTGACCTCAGCCTCTCAAACAGAAAAACCCAGTTTAAGGCATGTTTCATCTAATTCACCTCAGCATTGTGCGATATCCCAAAACACTTTTTTTTAAAAACATAATTTGAAGGCTCATAGAACAGATCTGACTGCTTGCTTTATCTGGGGTTAAACACTTTAAGAAAATAATCCCTTCCAACATGGTTTTTATTAGCTCCTTTCAGAATTCCTCACTGGTCTGAGTTAAATTTGCTCCTCACTAGCAGCAACTTTACTCATTAATGGCTTGAAGAACATTTAAATATTTCTATTTAAAAGTCACTGCAAAATTCCCCAAAGCTCATTTTTACGCCTCTTCAGTAAGTGGATTAAAATGAATTAAATATGTGTTAAAGCAAGATGGGGTTAGAGAGAAGAAACAAAATCAAATAAAGAGCCTTTACATTTTTGAATGTTTTGCATAATTTTGTATTTCTTATGTGTTCGTTTGAAATTCAAATCAAAACTTGTACATTTATGAGGCAAATAGGCAAAATGGCTGTCAGAGAGGATCCCATACTGGTCCCCTTTTAAAGTCAAACTCAAGTCGGATGCCTGTAATCAAAACCATCATGAAAAATCACAAGCCAAGTCATTTCCTGAATATCTGCATCTGCTATTATTGTGAATGGCTCTCCGGGCTTTGATTTGGTTTGATGGCTGAAGACAACACTCTAGAATTTTCCTGTCACAGGAGTGTCCTCGTAAGACCCACCTTCCCCACTGAGAAGTGTATCTTGGGTCATAATATCCTAGTCCCTTGCTTTTAAAAATACAGAGACCTTCCCCTCCTTGATACATTTGTTGAATATTTTAAGAGCATCGCTTTGGAGCTTGCTCAAGGGTTTAATACGAGGCTTTTTACTGTGTCCATCTTTTTTTCATCATCCAGCAAGTGGTCCCGGGCATTGATATGAGTGTGACTTGATGTAGGGGTTAGATCACAATATGGTCTCCCTCCACCAGTGATATTGCCATGGAAACACTACATTTTTCCTTCACTTTGGATATTCCCCCCTTCCTCGCCTCGGGTATGCAGGCAGGTCAATCAGTATCAGGTCCAGTGCTTGAGCGTGAATCGGTGGGCTGCGGTGCATACTTGTTTAGTACACTCCAACTAGAGACCTTAAATCATCAACCCTATTATTTACTCTTAAGTATTAAAGGTTTAAAGCTTAGGATTCATAATAAGATAGTGGGAGCTCTGTAAAATGCTATTAACATTTTATATTGACATTTCACAGAAATTAAATTTACTTAAGTCTCCATTCACTGTCATGATGGAGCATTAGCTGTAAGTATTTTATCAAAATGGTTACACCAAGGGTAAGTGGTCCAAACACATTTGTTCAATGCAAACGTTGAAATATGGCTCATCATAAAAACAGATCAAACTGATGTCACATTAGTAAGCCTTTCCCAGCCCTCCAGCTGCACTCAATCAATGTCTGTCAACATTGTTCGTACTCGGCTCCTGTCTTTGTCAAACAATCCCTTATTACAGCTAGCATTTAGTGCCCATTTCTGAGGAACAAGTGAATTAAAAGAGGGTAGAGAGCGAGATGATGTAAATTTTTTTTTTTTTTTTTTTGTCTGCCCACTTTGAGTGATGTTGGTATCACTTCAGGATTTTATAGAGTCGTGAGGCCTTGGCTCACTGAAGGTGAAGTGGTTAATTGGCAAACGTAGGGTGCCCCTTCCACATATTTTCAGGGTGACATTTTCTCGTCTTCCTCTCCCGCTGATGTCCTCGGGCCTGACTGACAGGGAGGAGACGACAGAAATAGATGTGCCGCCTGAATTTCGACACTTAGCTTCTTAAGATCACATATTCTCCATTTTTCTCACCTCTCACCATGTCTTTTCTCTGATATGTTTGGCACCTGAGGGGAAGGCTGGCTTTTGAGGGATGTATGTAATCCTTTTTTTATGTGGGTTTTTTCTGTGTATCTGTCTTTCTGTTTTTGCTTTCTTTCAGCCTCTACTTAATTCAATCATCTATGTTCTTCTTTCTCACCAGTGATGCCACGCTTTGCCGAGCAGGTTGAGGTTGCCATCGAGGCTCTTAGCACCAGCCCCCCACAGTCATTCGAAGAGAACGAGTTCATCGACGCCTCTCGCCTTGTTTATGATGGAGTCCGTGACATCAGGAAAGCAGTCCTTATGATAAGAGTGAGTATCATACGAGGTCCTTGCTATTCGCAAGCAGGGCTTTGACTGTGCCTATTGCCTCAGTGGTTTGTGTGGTAAATAACAAAAATCATTGAGCACATTTCAATTGAAAATATTGTGGGTTATGACCCTATGATACAAAGCCATGGTTCTCAGCTGATAGGTCACATTTCAGGGGATCTGTGGATATATGATATATAAAGTTCATCACATTTTCTTTAGAAATTAGTATTGTTTGAGTGAACATAAAGAAATGTTCTCGGATCAAATATCAAAATCCAGCATAAAGAATTATTTATACTTGGCGAAAAGGTAGTGAGCGTGATATTGTAAAGAAAATGTATTTCCAAAAATAATTACTGTAATTCCTCAAATAAAAACCGGTAGTCAAATAAACGCCGGGCCTCTTATAGTGGCCGGGGGTGTGGTCAACACGGACAAATAAAGGGCGGTCTTAAATAAAGGCCAGGGGAAAATTTGTGCAGCAGAGCCAGATAACGAACGTACACGCCCACTGCCGGAGCAATTCTCGTTCTCGAGTCAAGAACCGGTTGCATCGGTTGTCGGATCACCAGTACACTGAAGCGAGAAGCGTTTCTGTCAGACACGTCCGATTTGAGAACCGAGGAGCTGATGATACTGCGCATGTTTGATTCAGCGTGAAGCAGACTGACACAGAGCGCGTCTGAACCGAACTGATTCTTTTGGTGATTGATTCTGGACTGATTCTGTGCTAATGTTATGATCTCTGTCCACTGGAACGCTATCGCTTTTAATTTAAAACGGGTTATTTAAAACAATTACTTATCCAACAGATGGAATTAGAAATAAAGGCCTGCCTCTAATAAAAACCTGCTTCAAATAAAAGCCTGTTACCTTCTGCAGCTAAGGTAAATAAAGGCTGCAGCTTTTATTTGAGGAATTACGGTAATTGGCTTTTGTATTGTCACTGTAATAAAGCCAAAGCAAACTATTAAAATATTATACTGAGAATGTTAAATTTTTTATTGAAAATTGTTTATAATAAAATACAAATAAATAAACATTTGAAATGTAGAATAGTTCTTTTTAAATATAGTGAAACAATAAAATAAATATCTTTGACACCCCTAAAACAAATAGTTGCGTAATATCCCTCTTGGTGGTTTCCTTGAACACAATTTCAAAACCCTTGATGTAATGTAGGAATGTAATATAAGTTAATGTTGTTAATGAAAGTTTTTTTTTTTTTTTTTTTTAGAAAAAAGAAAAGAAAAGAAAAATTAAGTGGATGCACTAGATTGTGAATTAATGCTAAAAGTTAGTATTTATGTGGTATACGTACAACATATCCTTGGTATACAATAAGAATATGTTAGAGTTTTGTTTTTATTTATGTCTTTGCCTGTTGTGTATATTCTATTTACCAAAACTGTCATGTTTCTGGTACAATATAACTAACACTTGTCTTTTTGTTACACAAATACATTTTCTAAGATGTATTCTTCCTCCAGGAGAACATCAAGCCATATTGAACCATGTGTTATCTGTAAATAACGTCAAGCTGAGCTTGGAGATGGTTTGTAACTGAGAGATAATTGTAAATAGAGATCCTACTTGGATTTACTTATATATTGATTTTCTGAACAACCCTCCACCCCAAAAATTAAGCAAAGAGATAGGTCATATAGAGCGGGTACGCTTTCTGCCACCCAGAAAAGCCATTGCAGTCACCATGTGATGGTGACTGCTTTTAAGGTTTGAAAATAGTACAGCTCCCAGAGTAGAAGTGAAATGAAAATACCAGTTCCCTATCTGTCGGTCACTACGAGTTATGTCGACCGACAAATGGGGTCTCACTTGGGAGGCCAATCATCTCTGATTTTAAGAGAAAACGCCAATGAAATTGGCAAGTGGATTAACACACCTGAGCCACTCCCCGTGCCAGCGGGTATAAATAGGGCGACAGGTGCATCCACTCATTAGATTTTTGCTTCGGAGCCGAGTAGTCGATGAAGAAGATCACTACAAAGCCATTCATCTTTGTTTTTGGTAGAGCTGTTCCTGGTCGGTGTGACGGCGCGTTACAGTGGTGTCCCTGCGAGCGGCGATTCCCCTGGGCGCTTCGGCTAAAAGAGACAGTTCTCTAAAAGAGCAAATCACGGACGATTCGCGTCTTTTTCAAGATGCCGTTTCGTCCGTGTCCTTCTGGATGCGGTCGTTTCCTGTCCTCGGTTGACGGTCACGAGCGTTGTCTGCAGTGTCTGGGCGTCCAACACGCTGAGGCTGCGCTCGTGGATGATTCATGCGTCTACTGTGGGCGTATGAACATGGCAGCGCTGCGATCGCGTCTCTCACTCCTCAAGGGGAGTGCAGCAGACCCCTCTGTCGCCACCCGTCCCGGTCTCTCTGGCTCGAGCAGAGGGCCGCCGGCTGGCGCTCTGGGAGATCTGAGGATCACAGTGAGAGCTTCTCCGCCGGGCCACGCCCCACGGACCTCTCACTCCTCACGCAGCGACTGTCCCGTGCAGCTGCCGATTGATTCTGCTGGGCCGTCTCACAGCGGTCCCAGCGTGTCTTTCGGTGCGCCGCCCGAGGACCAGATGTCGATTGCTGCATCGGGGGATGGGTTATCGACCTCTGAGGATGAAGGTTCGGCGGGGCTGCCCCCCTCGGGTGTTGTCGCTACTGCCGAATCGGACTTGGAGTTGTCGGCCATGCTTGCCCGGGCAGCCGTGAGTATCGGACTGGAGGTGACTACACCGCCCAGTCCCGAGCCCTCACGGCTGGATGATTGGTTTCTCGGCGCGGGACGCGGCTCACAACCTCGTTCTGCTCCGGTGCCTTTCTTCCCGGAGGTGCATGAAGAGGTGACGAAGTCGTGGACGGCCCCTTTCACGGCCAGAAGCCGCTCTTCTCCCTCTTCCATCCTCACCACCCTCGATGGCGGGGCAGCCAGGGGGTACGTAGAGGTTCCCCAGGTGGAGAGGGCGGTTGCGGTGCACTTGTGCCCACAAAACGCCGCCACTTGGAGGAATCGTCCGCGCCTCCCGTCCAAGGCCTGTAAGCTGACGGCCGCACTCGCTGCCAAGGCTTACAGTGCTGCGGGCCAAGCTGCCTCTGCCCTGCATGCCATGGCTATCCTGCAGGTACACCAAGCCAAGGCACTCAAAACCATGCACGAGGGTGGTACCGACCCGGGGTTGATGCAGGAGCTGCGCACGGCGACCGACTTCGCCTTACGGGCAACGAAGGTCACGGCGCGGTCCCTCGGGAAGGCGATGTCCACGCTGGTGGTCCAGGAGCGGCATCTCTGGCTGAACCTGGCTGAGATGAGGGACTTGGACAAAGCGCGCTTTCTCGACGCCCCCATCTCCCAGGCAGGCCTGTTCGGCGACACTGTCGAGGACTTTGCCCAGCAGTTCTCGGCGGTACAGAAGCAGACTGAGGCCATCCAGCACATCCTGCCCCGACGTGTCTCTCCGGCTGCCACCGTTCCGTCGCGGGTAGCGCCTCAGCCTGCTCGTCGCCGTGGGCGCCCCCCTGCGTCCTCTTTGCCAGCTCCGCCCCGTGCTGAGAGTTCTTCGAGGCCGGCGCGTCGAGCCCCGCGCAGGAGAGCGGCGCCCCCCGTGTCACTCCCGGCTGCGAAGTCCTCCAGGAAGTCGACCAAGCGGCCCTGACACGGGCAACTCGGAGATGCGGAGAACTGCTCTTCAGGAGATGGCGAAGACAGCGCCACTCCTTCCCCCGGAGGAGGGCCGGGCGGAGAATCCTCAGTTTCTGTTTTGTTCTGTTCCGCCACTGGCCGGACGGCCAGTGGTACCCACATTTTCAATAAAAGAGCAAATTCTCCTTCCTCCGAGTTGCAAGGCTCGTGGCTTGACAATGAGCGACGCACAGCTTCCTCACTCTCACCCACGACGCCCCCTTTCGCCAGCGGCCAAGAGGTCGCGGTTCGGAGACGCAACGCCTCTCCACGCGTCTCTGGCCAGTTCCTCCGGGAACACGAGGAGTGTGGTTGCGATGACCCAGGACGCTGTGCCTTCTGGGCCTTGCGGCACGACTCCCCATCGCTGCACCACTGCGGGTATGTCGACTGTCCCTTTGGTGCCACTTGTACGGTATCTGGGAGCGTGGCTTGCGCTGCCCAACCCGTCACGCTGGCTCATCCGGACGGTTCGACTCGGCTATGCGATTCAATTCGCCCGGCGACCCCCCAAGTTCAATGGCGTGCTCGAGACTTCGGTGGCAGTCCAGGACGCCCCTGTCTTGCGCGAGGAGATTGCTGTCCTCCTGGCGAAGGATGCAATCGAGCCGGTCCCTCCAGCCGAGATGAGGACGGGGTTTTACAGCCCTTACTTCATCGTGCCCAAGAAGAGCGGTGGCCTTCGACCTATCCTGGATCTGCGAGTCTTGAATCGGGCCCTACACAAGCTCCCGTTCAGGATGTTGACGCAGAAACGCATTATCAAATGCGTCCAGCCCCAGGACTGGTTTGCAGCGATCGACCTGAAAGACGCGTACTTTCATGTCTCTATCCTCCCTCGTCACAGACCGTTCCTGCGCTTTGCTTTCGAGGGTCAGGCATGGCAGTACAAGGTCCTCCCCTTCGGGCTCTCCCTGTCCCCCCGTGTCTTCACGAAGGTCGCGGAGGGCGCCCTTGCCCCACTTTGGGAAGTGGGCATCAGGATCCTCAACTATCTCGACGACTGGCTCATTATGGCCCGGTCCCGAGAAGAGTTGTGCGATCACAGGGACTTCGTGCTTCGGCACCTCAGTCAGTTGGGGCTTCAGGTCAACCGAGAGAAGAGCAAGCTCTCCCCTGTGCAGAGAATCTCTTATCTCGGTATGGAGTTAGACTCGGTGAGTATGACGGCACGTCTCACCAGCGAACGTGCCCACTCAGTGCTGAACTGCCTGAGTTCCTTCAGAGGCAGGACAGTGGTACCACTGAAACACTTTCAGAGGCTCCTGGGGCATATGGCATCCGCAGCCGCAGTCACGCCGCTCGGATTGCTTCATATGAGACCACTTCAGCACTGGTTACACTCCCGAGTCCCGAGATGGGCATGGCGCCGCGGTACACATCGTGTCACCATCACACCGATGTGTCGCCGCCTATTCAGTCCTTGGTCGGACCTTGCCTTTCTACGGGCCGGTGTGCCCTTGGAACAAGTGTCCCGGCACGTTGTTGTCACAACAGATGCCTCCAACTCGGGCTGGGGCGCGACATGCAACGGGCAGGCAGCCTCAGGGTCCTGGACAGGACCTCGACTGCTTTGGCACATCAACTGCCTGGAGTTGCTGGCAGTGCATCTAGCTTTGCGACGGTTTCGTCCGCTAGTGCTGGACAAGCACGTGTTGGTCCGCACGGACAACACTGCGGCTGTTTCGTACATCAACCGACAAGGCGGGTTACGATCACGCCGCATGTCTCAACTCGCCCGTCATCTCCTCCTCTGGAGTCAGACGTGGCTCAAGTCGCTGCGCGCTGTCCACATCCCGGGGGAGCTCAATCGTGCAGCCGACGCGCTCTCACGACAGCTCACTTTCCCCGGGGAATGGCGACTCCATCCCCAGACGGTCCAGCTGATTTGGAGTCGATTCGGGGAAGCCCAGGTAGACCTGTTTGCTTCCCACGAGTCCTCCCACTGCCAGCTGTACTATTCCCTGTCCCAGGCCCCCCTGGGCACAGATGCACTGGCACACAGCTGGCCTCGGGCTTTACGCAAGTATGCGTTTCCCCCAGTGAGCCTGCTCGCACAGACACTGTGCAAGGTCAGGGAGGACGAGGAACAGATCCTGTTGGTTGCGCCTTACTGGCCCACCCGGACCTGGTTTTCGGAACTCATGTTCCTCGTGACAGCCCCTCCCTGGCGCATCCCCCTGAGGAGAGACCTTCTCTCTCAGGGGCTTGGCACCATTTGGCACCCGCGTCCAGATCTCTGGAACCTCCACGTGTGGCTTCTAGACGGGACGCGGCAGACCTAAGTGATCTGCCCCCAGCAGTGGTAGACACTATCACTCAGGCTAGAGCCCCTTCTACGAGGCAGGCCTATGCTCTGAAGTGGAGTCTGTTCACGAATTGGTGTTCTTCTCACCGAGAAGACCCCCGGAGATGCCCGGTCAGAGTCGTGCTTTCTTTCCTGCAAGGTAGGCTGGAGCGTGGGCTGTCACCCTCCACCCTGAAGGTGTATGTGGCTGCCATTGCAGCACATCACGATGCAGTGGACGGCCGGTCCCTGGGGAGGCATGACCTGATCGTTAGGTTCCTGAGGGGTGCCAGAAGGTTACATCCTCCTAGGACACCCCTGATTCCCTCCTGGGACCTCTCTATTGTCCTGGCGGGACTTCAGAGGGGTCCCTTTGAGCCGCTGGATTCGGTTGAGCTGAAGTTCCTGTCTCTCAAGACAGCGCTCCTGATCGCGCTCACTTCCATCAAGAGGGTCGGGGACCTCCAAGCATTTTCGGTAAGTGAAGAGTGCCTTGTGTTCGGGCCGGCCTACTCTCACGTTGTCCTGAGACCCCGGCCTGGATACGTGCCCAAGGTTCCCACCACTCCCTTCCGAGACCAGGTGGTGAACCTGCAAGCGCTGCCCCTGGAGGAGGCAGATCCAGCCTTGTCGTTGCTGTGTCCCGTAAGAGCGCTCCGCATATACGTGGACCGCACCCAGAGCTTCAGAAGCTCTGAGCAGCTCCTGGTCTGCTTTGGAGGTCAGCAGAAGGGGAAGGCTGTCTCTAAGCAGAGGTTGGCCCACTGGATAGTGGACGCCATCGCCTTGGCTTACCGTTCCCAAGGCGAGCCGTGCCCCCTGGGGGTGAGGGCCCACTCCACACGGAGTGTGGCCTCCTCCTATGCGTTGGCGCACGGCGCCTCTCTGGCAGACGTTTGTCGAGCTGCGGGCTGGGCGACACCTAACACCTTTGCGAGGTTTTACAACCTCCGTGTAGAGCCAGTTTCCTCCCGTGTGTTGGGTAACAGGTAATTGGCGGGAAGGGCTGGCTGGGTGTCTCGCTTGCTGCGCCATTCCCCCTAACACGGGGATGTGAGCGCCTTCTTCTCCCAGTAGAGTTCCCCGGTTGGCGTACCCTGGTCGAGCATCCTCCAGCACCCTCGGCGTCAGACTTGGCGGAGCAGTCTGTCGCCAGGCCCAGTACTGGCGTTAGCATGCCCGGAGCCGGTCAGCCCCTGTACTGGGCTAGGTGTCCATATGGCTGGGTTCCCTACGGGTAATCCCATATGTGTATTCTTCCACGGTAAGGTTTCCCTCTTGGCAAACCCGTGTCTTCCCTTGACAGATCGCTCTGTCAGTCTCTTCTGGCAGCCGTTCCATCCCTACTCCAAGGTAGGACCTGCCTCAGAGACCCTTTCCATATGTAGTACTGCCCCCTGGGTCAGTCCATATCGGTATATCCACATGTCACCTCCCTACGGGTAGGATGTGGTCTCCGTAGCGACCTTTCCTAAAGGCTCGCTTCCCCATTGTCTTGCCAGCTGAAAGAACAAATAGGGAAGATTTGAAGCAATCTTTCTCTGAAGGTTGAAATCCCTTCCATTTACTTTATGTGGGCGGAACAGCAGCATGGCCTTCTCCAGCAGCGATGTACTCACCCTTTGGCCCCTTCGGTACCAAGGTCAGTGAATTTGCGCTGGGGCTTTGGGAAGGTTACGACCTTACGCGTAGCTTTTGTGGCACGCCAAGGCTTGTCAACAATTGCAGCGCCTCAGGGTTGTGACAAGGTTCAGGTTATGGCGTTTTCCATAGGACCCCATTTGTCGGTCGACATAACTCGTAGTGACCGACAGATAGGGAACGTCTCGGTTACGTACGTAACCCTCGTTCCCTGATGGAGGGAACGGAGACGTTATGTCCCCATGCCACAACCTTGAACCATTCGCTGTTGCCGGGACACGTTCTCGGCTCCTCAGCGTAAAACCTAATGAGTGGATGCACCTGTCGCCCTATTTATACCCGCTGGCACGGGGAGTGGCTCAGGTGTGTTAATCCACTTGCCAATTTCATTGGCGTTTTCTCTTAAAATCAGAGATGATTGGCCTCCCAAGTGAGACCCCATTTGTCGGTCGACATAACGTCTCCGTTCCCTCCATCAGGGAACGAGGGTTACGTACGTAACCGAGACGATATTTGTCATGGATTTTATCCTGCTAATCAAACCAAGATGGGTTTGCGCACAAATATACTGTCCTACAGTACTTTTATGTCAGAGAGAAATCTCTGTCCACTGGGATCTTCATTAAAACACGCAACAAAGAATACTTTGCCAGTTTGCGACAAGTTACTTTGCTAATTGAATCAATAGCATATCTCAATCAATAGTTAGTGCCACTGCCGCTCAGAGTGGCAGAAACAGTGGCTGCTGTCAAGATTATATATATATACACTTCTTTGTCTTCAATTTGCTCATTAGTCAGTTAGTGGGACTGATGTTGAAACTACTGGAAGGCAGAATACAAGAAAACAGATCACATCTAAAAACCTAGAGGCCTTCCCCCCCTTCACATTGTTTGATCCCACTTTAAGAGGGAACTTCTTTTTATATTACTCACAAGAAACCCAAAAGGGAATTGACGAACAATGATGCAAGTCACTTGTAACTCAAACTGTGGGACGAATGAATTATTTATTGAGATTTGACTGGTTTAATGGTTGACTTGCTTTGTGTTTGATCAGAGGTCCTTCACTCTCATTGTGTGGCAATGCACAGCTGCTCGTGTCAAAAGTTGTGTCCCAAATTGTCAACAAGCTGGAGCACTAGGACAAAGGACATTGGCACTCTAGTAGAGTACATTTAAAATATATATGTACCATATAAACAAGGCAAAATATTTGTTGACGGTAGAAATCCACAAGTCTCTTCAGACCAGTTTTGAAACTGAAAGTGACAGTAAAAATGTAATTTAGTAGATTTAGCTCATTCAAAAATGAATCATTCACTGTTCTCATCCAAAACCCTGTGTGTGCAAAATGTTATTAAAACAGCTACTGGTTGCTCTTTTCCAACAAATAATAATAATAAAAAAACACTTTTTATTTGATCAAGTATTTATTTTTCAAGGAAAACCCACAAAGGTATGGTTTGGTGACAACAATTGTCTTTTTTTTTTTTTTGGTCAGACTCCAGAAGAGTTGGAAGATGACTCTGACTTTGAGCAAGAAGACTATGACGCCCGTAGCCGCACCAGCGTCCAGACAGAAGATGACCAACTGATTGCTGGACAGAGCGCAAGGGTGAGTGACTCATACAGTACGTGACACATGAACAAAATCTCCTGTTCCTGCTGTCATTTCCAGCAGGTTTATTCTCACAATACAAAACACTTATCACTCCACTGAGCATGTCTGCTCTAAAATTACATCTAGTCTTAGAATAACAAGAGGGCCAGTCACTCAAGTGCATTCACACAACGTGTCTCTCATTTTTCGACAAAAACACATTATATAGCCTCTGCTGCAAATGATGGTGTGAATGTGTTTGTTGATTTTCATCCCTCAGTACTCAACACTGCAGTTACAAAGTATAAAATATACATCCTGTGATGATCACACTTTATAACAGTTCTGTCGCATGGCACCTAAAAGCTCTATTTTGTCAATATTTAACATAGCTGAGGAGCAGGCGTGTGTGTTTGAGTCCTACATATATGAACATGTTTTTTGTAATAGGTAAAGTAAAACTCTCTGTATAGACTGTTATCTGTGAAAATATAGCTTTATTGGAAACTATTGAACTTCCTATGTAGGGGCATTTTAAGGAAACTTACACTTTCAAAAAAACAAAACTATATATATATATGTATATCTATATAATAAAAATGTATGGACCCTTTAGGTCCAAAGGTAAGAGAACACCTTTGGACCAGAGGACAAAGTAAGAGATATGCTATTTGTATTCCTTCGATACAGCAAGGTAGAAAATAATTCTAATAAAAAAAAAAAAAAAAAATCTGATCTTTTGCTAATGGTGGATTTTGTATAAACATTTGGATTCGTTGAGTCTACATTGCACATCAAATTGCTGCCTAGTATATGTAGAATGTTATCTTATTCTAATGTTCCATTTTGGAATGTAGGTTTCAAAGACAAAGCCTAGATATTAAGCTTCAATATTTAACATAGCAGGGGAGCGTGCTCCCATTTCCAGTAGAACATTCTTCATACAAGAATCATTTTGGTTCTAGTTTCGTAAACTCTCTGCAGAGGCTGTAGTAGTTAAAATATGATTGCAAATGAGACTTCTGGCAGTGTCACCCCCTTAGTGTGCCTGTGTCAGCCGGCGTTTGACGGCAAAGCTCACTGGGGTTCGAGGCTTAATCCACATTAGTGTATGTGTGAATAGTGCACAGTGGGCTGCTTATGAGACATTACAAGGATATCAGTATGTAGCCATGGAGTACCGCTGACTTTCACAAGCAAATACACAGCATAACCCTGTTTGATACCAATTACTCTTGAGAAGAAATTATCTTACATGAATGAGAGGAAATGATCGCTTGTATAGAAAAAAAAAAGACTGGGCTAAAAGAGATAATGCTGCAGAGAAGAAAAACAGGGTCATTTCTTAACAGCAAGAAATTGACAAAAAAAATGACAGTAGAAAAACATTTTGCTCAGTAGTAGACTCGGTTCAGTGGAGTTCAATTGGCGTCTTGTGCATAGGTGCTGAATGTTACATTGAGTGAATGTGTTTTTGCAAATCACATATGCATGCCACTACTGTTGTATTGATATAGTCTATGACTTTAAGTTTTATGGATTTTGAGCTCTCACAAGAGAGAAATAAGAGCATACATTTGTACACTGACACACACTTTCAAACAGATGCGTAGAGACACTGCTCTGTCTCTCAGCTCCTTGATAGGATAACAGTGCTGATAGGTCAGCCATAAAATTGAACTCCGGTATCTAGGCCACTTTATTTCAAATGAGAAAAATTAAAAAGCTTTTCTGAGGGACTTCTAATCCAGAAGCGCACACACGTACATGCAGACGTTCAGCACACAAAATGAGTATGTTGAATGAATCGGCACCGGTGCGTATGGGGAAGGATTTGTTGGAGCATTAAGCTGCCTGCACCCTCTTGTTATCGGTTAGGAGCCAGACAGATTTGGGATAAGTGAATTCTGAGCAAGGCAAGAGGAAGAAATTGGCTCTCTACTTCCTATTTACCTTCTTTCCATACATCGCATCCATTTTTATGATCAGAGGAGTTGGGATAAAACTTGTAGCAGCTCACTAATACTGACTGGCTGCTTCAAAGGCATGTAAAGATCTGATTGGCTCTTGGGATGGGTATGTTTCTGATTAGTCATACAGGTGGTAGAACAGTGCATATATGTAGATGTGTGTATGTATATATATATATATATATATATATATATATATATATATATATATATATATATATATATACTCCTTTTGAAATGCCCAGGAGTGCTCGCTATCTGAAAAAATAAATCATTTTCATCTTTTAATCACGTTTTCTCCAGGGACTTATTTTCGTTTTACTGTGTAATCGCTTGTTAAATAAACAAGCAAAAAGCTACAAATCTTAAATGAGCAGCTGCCTCTTAATTAGCTCTTATGTTATGACATCCTTTGGCTATGATGGTGTATCTCCACTAAATTCAGAAAAAAACTGCGGAAAAGCTCATCTATGCCTTGTCAATCTACAAATTCCGACTTTTTTGAAACCCATCTTTCTCAGTAATCAATCACGCACTTAATGACATCCAGAGTCCCCTGCTTTGGTCTGGTCCGAATACTGAACAAATGTGTAATTCATTGACTGGTGTAAGAAGTGAGGTAATTATACATTTATTGCACAAATAATACTGCGCCTTAACAGTGCCTGTGACCTTGCAAAGAGATTAATGCCCTTTCGGACTGGCTCAGAATCACTAAGGAAAGAGAATTTATTCCTTGACAAGGAGAGGGGGGGAGAAAAGAGGATGGATTTTCTCTTTATGAGCATGAGATGTCATGGGGTTCCAGAAGGTCTTATGATTAAGTGTTAAGTTTCAAAACCTCATACAGAAACATTTCAGTGTTGTTGAACAAAGTCAACCTAAATGGAGGGTACTTTCTTTTCAAACTTTTAATGAGAAACAAGGGCATTTGTTGCAAAAGAAAAAAAAAATTGTAATGTGTTTAATTGATCTTTATCTTGTGTCATACTACTAACCTCCCAATAGGCTATCATGGCTCAGCTGCCTCAGGAAGAGAAGGCCAAGATTGCTGAACAGGTAGAGAGTTTCAGGCAGGAGAAGAGCAAGCTGGACGCAGAGGTCGCCAAGTGGGACGACAATGGAAATGACATCATTGTGCTGGCAAAGCAGATGTGTATGATTATGATGGAGATGACTGACTTCACCAGGTACATCCATTCCCATGTCAACAATAAGAATGCTGGAAACATCAGACAAATAACATTATAATGTGAATCTGAGGGCTTTAGTATCAACTTTAGTATCAAGGGGTACTAATATTAACCCTTTAGTGGTAAATAAGGTTCAAATGTGTACCTTTTAAAAATGTTATGCCCCATTTTTTCTGACAATGTAGCTGCTTGTGTTTCTTTAGTTTCTTCTGATTGGGGATTTACTAGCATATGTTGGGGGATTGCTTGCTTTCTGTGCAGCTTGCATTCTGCCCGTTTTGAGGAATCAGCTAATAGAGTAACAATCTGGGTTTTTGTGCTACTGCAGAGGCAAAGGCCCTTTGAAGAATTCCTCTGATGTGATCAATGCCGCAAAGAAAATCGCAGAGGCCGGATCCAGAATGGACAAGCTCGCCCGTGCCGTGGCTGACCAGGTCAGAATACCCTTTTATTTTTTTGTCTTCCTCTATCCATTTCTTTGAGGATGTGAGATCAAAGCCCTGGGTTGTGTTTAATATAATGATCTCCTATGAGGTGTGGAATTTATTATCAGATGAGCACCATCTTCAGAACCAGCTGACTGACACTTTTTAATGGTTAATCAACTGTACTCCTTGTAAAAAAAAAAAGAAAGGCTAAGGATGTGTCAATGAGTGCTAGCATGTGTTGATGGCAGCTACTATATCATGCACAATCTTCGTTCATTCAGTATGTAGTGCACTTTAATGTTTTCATAAAATATTATGCACTTTTTTCAAGCCATAGTATTATTTGCTCATAATTAAGTAACCATATAGGGGTAGATTTTGAAAGGATTGGATGTAAATTGGACGAGTGTTAAAAATTTGAAAAACTTGAAATTGTTGGAAAGTAGCAAACCTGTCTACCACCCTGCCTATTTGTGGAGAAGACAAACTTGGTAGTAAGGGCTGAAGGTTTTCCAGAGTTGTTCATGGTCTTAGTCAAAGGCAAAAAAAGAGTTCTCACTGTTAAAGCAGGGATGAAGTCAACTTTGTTTGCTGTCCATTTGACAGAACATGGTTAGGGACTAGCAAGAGATCACAACTAACAATGAGTGCAACTGTTTTGTGTGCAGACATCTTTAGACTTCTGTCTTTGGTATACAGTGGGGATGAAGTGAGAGCACATGACAGGAAACACGATAGTATTGGAGAGAAAATAAAAGGAATGGGTAACACTTTAGAATAAGGTTCCATTAGTTAATGTTAGTTAACTACTTTCGTTAACATGAACTAAGCAAGAACAATCCTTCTACAGCATTTATAAGTCTTAGTTCATGTTAATTCCAACATTTACTAATGCATTATTTAAATCAAAAGTTGTGCTTGTTAACATTAGTTAATGCACTGTGAATAAGCATGAACTAACAATGAATAACTGTATTTTCATTAACTAACATTAACGAAGATGAATAAATACAGTAATAAATGTATTATTCATTGTTTGTTCATGTTAATTAATACATTAACTAACATTAACTAATGGAACCTTATTCTAAAGTGTTACCAAGGAATGCTGCATGTTATCGCCACACATGTTGAATTATGGCTTGGTTTGCTTGGGTTTTGTTTATTTATATAGCACTAATAAAAAAAATAAAAAACTGAGGTTGAACCAAAGTGCTTTACATAGTATTAGAACAAAAAGTTTCAGAACTATATCCGAACTAGTATCAAATCTTTCACCAGGTTCCTGAATACTGATAAGGATGTAGCAGATGTAATCGATAAAGGCAGCTCATTCTATAATCTCGGTCCCATAACTGCAAAAGCACGATCGCCTTTTTGAAGGCGGTTTGTCCTAGGAACTGTAAGTAGTTTTTGGTTTTCTGACTGCAGTGCTGTAAGGGGATTATAAGGGATCACCAGATTAGTGAGGTACATAGGGGCCTTATTATTTAAAACTCTATATACAAACATAAAAAATCTTATTTGATTCTAAAATGAACGGGAAGCCACCGCAAATTTGCTAAAGCTGGTGAAATGGACTCAGATTTCTTGATCCTATTTAAGAGCCTCGCCGCTATATAGAAAATACCATCATAAATGCTACCATTTAGAGAATTACTAAATTCAAAACGAGATCAAACAAAAGTATGAATGACTCTTTCAAGATCTACATTTGATAAGAAAGATTACATTTTTTGTTAAAAGACGCCTTTTGATAAAAGCTGGCCCGCACCACAAAATTGATTTGCTTTTCCTTTTTAATTTATAATCAATTATGTAACCTACATTTCTTACCGATATTTTAAAGTATGGTGCCAACCCGCTCAAATCATTTGAGTCATTTGACTGGCCAAATACAATTATCTTTGTTTTGTCCTCATTTAACATAATTAAATAAAAAAAAAAAATCCATCCAGTTTTTAATATCGTTTAGGCAAGCTAACGGAGCATCCACGGATTTTGTTGGGTGCCTTAGTGGTAAATACAGTTGAGTATCATCAGCAAAACAATGGAATGATACTTCGTGCTTTCTAAAAATGCTACCCTGTGGGAGCAGATAAAAAGAAAAGAGAGGTAAAATAGACCCTTGTGGCACACCCCACAACAGGCATTTATTGGTGGAAGTTCTATTTTCAAAATGCCATTTCAAGACTGTGTCTTTTAAACCTAATGTGTGTTCCAGGCGAGAAATAAGGATATTATGGTCAATCATGTCAAATGCTGCACTGAGATCCAGCAACACTGAAACCACAGCATCTCTTTTATTTAGACCTAGAAAAATATAATTTAACACTTTCAACAGTATAGACTAAATGAACTGCTACTCCAATGGAGTTATATGAATGACATATTTTTTGTAGACCAAAACCCAGAAACGTGTTAGCATTTTAAGACTTCTGGTTAACATAAGCACAATAAATTTCCCTTTTTAACATTTTTATTAGCATTATTCTACAACAGAAAATATATATATATATATATATATATATATATATATATATATATATATATATATATATATATAATATACATATAATATATTTTCTTTTATTTGTTTTGTATTATTATTATTATTATTATTATTTACTTTTATTTAAAAAAAAAAAAAAAACAGTTGCTAACAGGTTGCTAAATGGAAGTGCAAAGATCCTGTTGGGAACCAGTGTGCCTATAAAAAAAAATGTAATCACTGTAGCACTCTGTAGGACAGCTCTGCTATACTACACTACTAAATAATAAGCCACTCCTACCTTACAAAAACCTACCTGTTTTCCGTAATATGGCTTACTGAATGACAGTTTTTATAGGAAAGACAAAACCGAGAACAACAATCATTGCAATTATCAAAGGATTTTACATTTGTTTTTTTGTTTTTTGCTACTACATAACAGGAATGGGCCTTTTGTTGTCATCAATGCTGGGAGACTGATCAAAAAGATACAAGAAGCCTGAAACCTGCTGTGTCACCACTGGCCAGGCTTCTTGTTGTTTTTGTTGTTTTCTCGCCGTATTTCTTTTCCCTTACATAAAGGGAAAGAGTGAGGGGGAATCTGATCACACTGCTGATCAGAGTGTAATCCGAGTGTACGAGCACATTGGAGATGGTCAGACAGTTACTGCTTTCCAAATCAGAACTCCCCTCCCTTCCCTTCAGGCCATTGTGTTCCGCCCATAGCAGCAATCCATCCTCTCTACTGCCACATGTTGTGTTTGTTGGGTATTCTGAACAGGTGGCTTGACTTGTCCCTTATCGAACCTTTTTCCCACTAACACAGTATTTACATCTAATGGCCATCTGGGGATCACAGGACTCATCAAGGGACTGTATTCATTTCAGAAAGAATCTCTGAGTAGGCGGTATAAAACAGAACCGGGTGCTCAATAATCAAGCTGCTCCTCAGTGCTGGAAAAGACAAAACAATTCAGAAACAAAAGCATAGCATCATAGGATTTGCTTCATTTGCTCTAAATAAAGCTTTGGATGTTCCAGTAAGTTAAATGTAAAATGGTGGAATATTGTACAGCTGTGGTTGTCAAAAACAATGCTAATTGCAACTAATCATATAACAGCTGAAACAAGACTTTAAAAAGAAGAACTTAAAAGGAAGCGCATGTATTTCAGTGAAAATATCTGCCTACTTTGGTTATGTTCCACAAAATAACAGACTAAAATGGATGCAACTGGAAAGAAAATTTGACCATGCTTAAAGTTCAGCTGGTATTAATATATTTTAAATAATATTTTAAATATGTTTTTAAAGCTTTTTT
This sequence comes from Carassius auratus, assembly GCF_003368295.1. Taxonomy (NCBI): domain Eukaryota; kingdom Metazoa; phylum Chordata; class Actinopteri; order Cypriniformes; family Cyprinidae; genus Carassius; species Carassius auratus. The sequence goes on along the minus strand of NW_020526490.1, from coordinate 32,254 downwards.
TTATTTTTAAATGCGCAGTGGTGTGTGGTCATCGGAAATATACTCTTATTAACTCCTGCAATTGCTGCACTTTACACAGCAGACCTAAAGCTGCTGGGCCCTGGAGGCGAGAAAAGAGGGTTCTATATTTCTCCATTTCCCCCTTGCCATCCTCCGGCACAGCGAGAGGTTGCCTCCTGAAGAGAGACACTCGATCGCTGAACGCTAAGGACTTTACAGCTGCTCAGCCGTGTCAAAGATAAAGCAGCTTCAACAGTTATTAAATGTGTCTCATCGGTCTTTTTCACTCAAAGTTCAAGTGACGCAAAGGGAGAAAAAATTGTAGCCAACTATTTAACAACTTTTTACAACTTTTGACAGGACTTATTTCTTAAAGCAAAGTCGCTGAGTTAACTGCTGTGTTAGAAGTGTGTCAAAGCGGTAATCTTGTCTTGGCATGCAAGGTGCTGCATGGGCAAAATTTGTATTTTTCCAAAAAGTCCAGCAACTGCACAGGGGTCATTTTTACATTTAAATACACTACATAGAATGAATCATTTTCTTGTTGACAAATTCTTCATATTACAGTTTTGACTTTTTAAATGCAACTGATCTATATACCAGAAATAGTTGGAGGATGGGCATATGCTAACACATGTAGGATTTTTTGTATTTCTAAATAGTAATCAAAACAATGAAAGTCAGTTAAATGGTATAAATAGAGGCAAGTAAAACTGGTCTGATCTCAATTCAAAGTATGTACACATTACCAATTCTATTAGCCAATGTCTTAGTTTATGAATATTAAGTAGTTTGTGACTGCAGGAAGTAGGGCTGTGCAAAAAATCTAATGTTTTTTTCATGCGCATCTCGTCAGTAAAGGCACTCCTGTGATTGTAAGTACATCTCCAGCACGTGCGTTCAGATCAGAGTTGCCAGGTTTTCAAAACAAATCCTGCCCACTTGCTTCTCAAAACTAGTCCAAAACTAGCCCAATTGCGTTTCCAAGAGGTTCCCCGATAAAAATTGCATCCCGGGGTTAAAATAAATTTTTTTGGCAGGGTTGCCTTGGTAAACTTTGCATTTTAGGGGCTAAACATCACGTCATTGGTATTGGGGTCGCTTCAACCTCGGGCATGAAAAACAACCGCGGACTTGGCAACACTGGTTCAGGTGGAGCGGCATTTACTACACAGAGCCACAGTCCACCGACAAGCTACACAAAATCGCTTTCAAAATAGACAAAGAATCGCCTCCGATTTAGAAATCGATTTTGTGTAGATTGTCAGTGAACTACGGTTCTGTGTAGTAAAGGCCAACCAGTGTTGCCAAGTCTGTGGTTGTTTTTCATGTCCGCGGGTCGAAGCGACCCCAATACAAAAAACGTGATGTTTAGTCCTTAAAATGCAAATTTTACCAAGGGAACCCTGCCAAAAAAAAAAAAAAAAATAAAAATAAATATATATATATATATATATATATATATATATATATATATATATATATATATATATATATATATATATATATATATATATATATATTTTATCGCCCGGAACGAAATGCGATTGGGTTAGTTTTGAGAATTAATTGGGCAGGTTTTGTTTTGAAAACCTGGCAATCCTGATCTGAACACACTTGCTGGAGATATACCACTAATCACAGGAGTGCCTTTACTGACAAGATGTGCATGAAAATAGCATTCGATTTTTTGCACAGCCCTAGCAGGAAGGTTACACAGCAACATGATCATGGCCTAATTAATATTCATCAGACAATCAATCGCTGTGTCATCACATCAAAAAACAGTCCATGCATCACTCCCCGCTGGCTTCAAACATTTAAAGGAAATTAAGGATGTTTTATTTACTGTAATACGGGGGCTGGTGTCCATTATGAAATGTATCTTTAAACCCTCAGGGATGAGAAGTACTTTGCATTTCATTTTGTTTGTTTTCTACTGTGCTTTATATTTATGTGTACAGTTTTCCTATTGCCAAATTGCAGGAGGTTTATGAATGAGTCTACATGGCCAATATGTGATGATGACAATCCCTTTAGTCATCTTCAAGATGGAGCTAATTTCATCTTCAGTTATTATGGCTTCACCCTCCTCACCTCATGTTTGCTCTACATAGTGACTGTATATAAGGGTCAAGTCTCTGCTATGTGTTCCCATCTCTTTTAGTGTCCAGACTCAGCCTGTAAGCAGGACTTATTGGCATACCTCCAGAGAATCGCCCTCTACTGCCACCAGCTCAACATCTGCAGCAAGGTCAAGGCTGAGGTTCAGAACCTGGGAGGAGAACTCATTGTTTCAGGGGTAAGGCGATATTAGGCGTACATACTATGACCATGTTTGATTCATGCACTTTAAAAGATTGGTTTCAGACTGACTAAACTAATAATGTTGTCTTTTTTTAAAATGTCATGTAAATGATTTAAAGTACAGTCATACTACTGTTTCATTGATATATAGTCATGCATTTGTAAATTTGGGAAAACAGCAACAAAAGCTCCAAAGTACTGACCTGTGAATTAGTATCATGTGACGACTTGTGACCAATGGAAGAGCAATACACAGCTTGCTAAGCTAAATTAAAATAGCATATGCTTTGAAGCTGTACATTCACAGCATTGTAATAATGTTATAATAATGTTCACTGTATTGCTGTTTCGTTCAGCATATCAGCTGAATCAGCATATTAGCATAGTATCAGCAAATCGCCATATTAGAATGATTTCTGAAATTATAATGTCAAACTTATTTTAAATTCTAACAATATTCACTATATTCCTGTTGTTGTTTTTATATTATTTTATTTTTGTTGTTGTTGTGTTGGTACATAAAAATGGATTAAGAGATGAGAAAAAAAAAATGCCATAGCATTTTTAGAACTTGTTTACTGTTACTTACTTGTTATGCTGCTCTTGTGTACTGCTTGTTTATCATATATGTACTGTTTCACACATTATTAAATTTTTTAATACTATGCATTAGGATCAAAACTGCATTCATTACTATATCATTCCATACATATCCATAGTAATCCTCAAAAGATACTTACTTGAATGTTCTCCTCCCCATTGCATTAGCTGGACAGCGCTACATCCCTCATCCAGGCAGCCAAGAACTTGATGAATGCTGTGGTCCTCACAGTCAAGGCCTCCTATGTGGCTTCCACCAAGTACCAGAAGGTGTACGGCACGGCGGCGGTCAATTCCCCGGTGGTGTCCTGGCGCATGAAGGCCCCGGAGAAGAAACCCCTGGTGAAGAGAGAGAAACCAGAGGAGTGCCAGACCCGTGTCAGACGAGGCTCGCAGAAGAAACACATCTCCCCCGTCCAAGCCCTCAGCGAATTCAAGGCCATGGACTCCTATTAACAGCATACCACAGATACCCAAAACTCCTCCTCCTCTCTTGATTTCTTCCCCTCTTCTTGTTACGGCTTATTTTCTTGGAGCTGTATCTTGTACCATGCAGCGACATGAGTATGTGCCCAGTAAATGTCTGTGAGTTGGAGGGGCTTGGCAACCCATCCTCTTCGAACCGAATTTCACTGTAAACGAGAAACAAACATGTGAAGGAAACATTTACAGTGCAGGCTGTGGTACAATTCATGTGATGTTCATTCTCGCTGACTGGCCGTATATACACAGAGATATTAAAGAATATAATCTATGGTTTAGTAGTGTCAGCCCTAACCAAGGCAGAGGTGCTGCTTTCTTTCCTACTGATTTTTTTTTCTAAATGAATATTGAACCTTAGTAATAGGAATAACTTATGTTGAAACAATTTTCTTCCTTCTTCCCAGTTATCCATATGGTGACTTGATGCACTAGTTTTTGCATTAAAAAAATCAATTTCTTTAATTATATTATTGTATCACTAACCATGGCAGCCAGGTTGGCTATAGTATTACATTTAGAAATGGACTAGTTGTGTGGTTTGCTCAGAGACTAGTAGAAACCTGCATATCTTTATAGTCCTGATTCTCTAATAAACCTTCCAATTGTGTGTGTGGAGTCAAGTTATTTTCTATTTGTTCCATTCAGCTTCATGATGGACTACAAGCAACAGTTGCACCAGCACCTGATGTATTATATTTGATGCCGCAAACACATTTTCTAATTAATAAATGGTACTTGTTTGACAAGCAAGATCTTCTATCAAGCTCATATCCGTCACCAAACAAGTTTTGTGTTTGCCACACGCCGTGTTCTGAAATGACTTATCTGTGTCTGTAAACATTTTTGGTAATCCCAAATAAAAAGTTTGCTGTTGATTGGTAACTTTGAGAAGAAAAATAAGCAACAACAACAACAACAAAAAATGCATTATTTAATCATTAAATAAACTAAAAAGTGCAACTAAAAAATGCAACAATGATTATATTAGGAAAGCCAATTTGGAGTCAATGTCTCAAGTGGTCCACAGTGCTCCTTATTTTATGTAATTATCTCAGGGCTACAATTTGCTGGCCAGGATGACACAAACAAGCCTCCAGCTCACAGTTGGAGCCTTGTTAACAGGATTTTATATATAACTGACAAGAAGGCAAGTACGTCAATGCCACACTGCCATCCTCTCCTGACTCCATGTGTGCTGAAGAGTTTCCAGCTGTTTCTCGGGGATTAATACAGTGACCTGCGCCTAATGAAACTCATTGCCAAATGATTAGCTGCAAGACTGCTCTGCCAGTATCTGCCATTTACCTTAATTAAAATCTCCTTTAGCCACCACTTATGTCACAACATTAGGCATTGTTCTGTGTTCAATAATTCAGTTGGCTTTCAGAACAAACATACAACAGAAACAATATCTTCAGAATAAATCCAGAAGGTTGAGGTGTTACTTGTGGGCCTCTTGCAACACCACGTGGAGAAGAAAAAAGAAGAAGAAACAGACAAACAAAACCCTCCATCTATACGTGACTATGTTCAGAGCTTAGATGCTGGCTGGCTGATGGCCCTGCCCTAACCCTAACCCTAACAAACAGTCCCAAACTCTTTGCTAGTGGATACACGGAGACCTCAAAAGCAGCAAACAGAAATATTCACTTCTTGTTTATAAAATACATAAATAAATGTGTTATATGTCTTTACTATAGTAATAACAGTAAATTATGCATAATAATTTACTTTTTACTTTGAAGGTTGGGTGGTTTTAGAGAAGATATTATTCAGGGTTCAGTTTACCTCAACACTGGTCATGAACAAAAGCATTATGGGGATAATTTAAATCAAATACACACATGCTAAATGGTAGCACTTGAATGAGCTTCAGGCCATGATAATTCTCTTTAAAGCAGTGCCATCTTATGCAAAAGGAATTTTTGAATATGTCATTGCATATTTAATGGCCAACTTGTTTCACAGATGTTTCTCCAGACATTCGTACCTCATAAGAGTGATTAAATTACTATTTCATCGAATCACTCACATCTTTTGTTTTTATAATACAATATGCAGCTCATAGCAAAGCTTTGATGTTCAAATGAACAGCACTGTACCTACTGGTACATGAAGAGCATAGCAGAAATGTAGACATGGCTTAAGAAACACATTTTTAAGGGAAACATAATACTGGAGACTGCATTAAAATCTTGGTCCAGAATCTAAAATAGAGGCCAGGCCAAAGCTCAAGGCTCCTTAAGAGTCTTCCCTTATTCCCTTCACAAAGTTAATTTGTATACACGGTCCATGTGAACATTTTAGAGGCAGCCTTTAAAAACACCCAGGTTGCCAAAAAAACACTGAAGTGCTAACAAGATGTTCTAAAGCTTCGGTCATATTGCAATTTTTTTTTAAATAAATAAATAATAATAATAAGGACGGCAGCTGTGGGAAGTGCTTACCTAAATTATTATTACCATAAATGATTGGAGTGAAAATCAGGATGAAAGGCTATTATACTGAAGCACAACCTGAGCGCCACAGAGCTGACATTTACAGATCAGTGATTGGCCACAGCATGATTTCCTCTATTTAAAACTGAAAAGGACAAAGTACTAATGCCACTGCACTCACAAAAGAAGTGGAACATCCAGTTCTCACGGGCTCAGGTAGTTCACTCAACCACTAGCCTTCCTGGCAAATCCTTGAGACAACCATAGAAGCACCATTCTTCTCCCGCTGCGGACTCCAGAGCCAGATGAGAAGTATGTCAGAGCCTTTCTTTGTTTAATACATGTCTTCTGCTATGCCCAAATGTTCTTGGCCACTTACAGTACAGTGAGTGGATTTCGAGCACATCCTCAAACGTCTGGTTTAAACATATTTATGTTCTCAGAATAACTCCGTAGAACTCTGTAGCTCCAGGATTAGAAAATGTGTACCTTTTGTTAATGCATTTGCACAATAACATTTCAAGAATTTCAAGAACTCACATTATTCGAGTTCATCTAATGATGCTTTTTCCTATAGACCTTCATGAAGGCCAAATAAGTTGACTGTGTTTCTTCTGGGTTCATTTTACGCAATGTTACAATTTAGTAGGGGCATTTTATTAGAAGCGGTTCTGACAATACTTGTTATTTCCTGTAAAGTAATTTAGAAAATGGCTCATGAAGTTTATTTGGAGAAGAATATTCTCTTATAGAAGGTTTTTATATATCTTGTTTCATCAGTTCAGTTGTCTGTTTTTCTTTTTATAAATATTCATTATACAACTAAAATTTTGCTATTACAACCATTTAAGTAAGAAATAATTAACTCACGTCCAATTACTTATTTTACATTTACATTTATGCATTTAGCAGACGCTTTTTTCCAAAGTGCATCCAGGCTATACATTATTTTTAATTATTTATTTATATATTTTTACCTAACGTGTTCCCCACAACATTTTGCTATATTAATGCAATGATCTACCACTGAGCCACAAAAAAAAAAAAAAAAAAAAAAGTTCCCCTCCAAAATATACTTATAGTGCTCTATTTTCCGCACACTAACTTTGTAATAATAGTAATACATAAAAAAAAAGATTATTTAGTACTTCTTAAGATAAACTTAATATAATTGAAGTGTACTCAACTGTGCTATTTTGGAACACCATAAATATGAACTAAAATGCACTTTTAACATACAAAAGCATATATTTAGTTACCACTTGTAGTACACTTGAACCATCTCTCGTACACTAGTACACTTAACTGGTGTTTAATACATATATTATGCAAATAGAGACAGTATGTTAAAAGTGCATTTCGGTTCATTTGCATTGTGTCCCAAAATAGCACCTAGTACACTTAGATGATCTTAAGTTTATCTCTAGATAAGTTTATCTTTTTTTGTGTGTGTGTGTATTACGTACAAAATTTGTGTGTGGAAATAAAGCACTTTAAATACATTATGAATGTGTTGTTGTTTTTTGTTTTTTCACCTGGGTAACTCCTCGAGTGTGCATTATTTTCTAATAATTAAATGGACCTAAGTCAATTATTCTGCTTATACTATGGTTATACTAGGCTTATGCAATGGTCACAACATTGTTCAGATGTTGTATTTCAAGACTTCTGTCAGATTTAGTGCCGTAAGACACTCTTGTGTGTAGGATTCATATCTTATGCATCTCATCAAACACCTCTGTTGCTAATTCCAAAATATAATTTTAGACCTAGCAGCGGATGCTTGAGATGTATATAGTAGAATAACGCAGTTATTAATGCAGTTGAGAGAGAGAGAGAGACAGAGAGATTAAAGTTTGTGAGTCTGTGTATCTCAACAGTTTTTGGCAAGTTTATCTTCTTCAACAACAGCAATAAGTGAGAAATGACAAGTAGTTTTTAAGTTGCTAAACTATTTTATCAGTAAAAGTTAGAGCAGCACTAACGACCAATTTCTGTGTGCGTGTATGATTCTATGTGTGTGAGTGTTTTACTGTACTATTGTTTGTGCATTTGTAAGGGAGAGAGAGTGCGTGTTGTCTCTACACCATAAAATGTAATTTTGTGGCAAAAACATGTAAACAATTTGTTGTTTTTATTTTGTTGTGTACTACAGTATATTCAATTACTAGGACAGTTTGTGGGTTTTGGTTAGTTTTGTAAATTGTAAGGACCTTTAAAATAACTGAAATCATTTGGCCAATTGATATGGACATGTAATGCATGGAACTACTTTAACGGTGTGTTTCTTGCACCTTAGAATATTTGTCAACCAATCAGATTCAAGCATTCTACAGCCCCCCTAGTATAATAATCTATTTAAAAAATATTAAATAATTACTTTAAATGTATTCATTATGTATTAAATGTTAATTTTAAAATGTATAAGTAAATGAAGAAATTATTATTTTGTAGTATCTATTTATTAAAATGGTTATTTCATAATGCCTATTGCAATGATAATCATTATCAAGATGGCAAACGTTAAAAACTGAACCTTTGCTGTATAGTGTTAGTACTACATATTCCTGTGATTTTACTTGATGCATCACCCATGTCCGTGGGCTATTTTAAAAATGATGTCATTAATGCACACAGCAACACATAGAGAGAGTCATACTAAATATGTTTAAGGTCAAATGTAATCATCCACTGCATCTTGATTCTAACATCACACTCTAATTGGTTTAAAATGGCTTTTAAAGAGACCATTGGTACACCATGCCTTAGAGTTGCTCATTTTTGAGATTACAGACGCTTGAAAATGGTGTCATAGCATCCCATGACCTCTTGTGTATGAAAAGATCACTGATTCCAGCCTGTCCACTAAAATAAACAAAATAGGACACCATTCCATTATAAAATGCCATTAGCATACCTGGTAATAGAGAAAGTATATTATTTAGAGAGGTAATATAGAGAGTCTATACAGAGAGTCTTAAATATATATATATGTGTGTGTGTGTGTGTGTGTGTGTGACTGAGTTACTAGTACGCTCTGAAATCAGTTTATTTTTTTTATTTATTTTTTATTGTATTATGAACAGAAATACACTCTGTAAACAGCTCTAATAGCTTCTCAGTTCCTGAGCGGAGGCACCACTAGATTACAGCCTTGTATTTGCGGAGATGATATATTCTCATAAATGAGATATGAGGCTCCTTATCAGCATGTCATTTATATCCTTTCTTATCACTCTTATTGAAACCTATTCTTAGGGGAGCATTACATTGTCAAGTCCATTAGTGAAACAACCTAAAGATAAAGGTCACCACCAATTACTATATCTAACCCTTATTCGTTTTTGCATTAAAGTTACAGACGTTTTTGTGGTGTATAAGAACACAAAATGAAATAAGAATTACCATATATTTGTCAGTACACAGCTGGGACTGTTTCTGCAGCCAAAGATGCTCTGACCTTCTCTAAATTAGGGGTATTTAACACATTGAGCGATGTATGCAAGCTCCACAAATGACTAAAATATCAGGAAGCCACCTAGATTGCCTGGGGCCCTGTTGTGTATGTGCCATGAAAAAGATGATTTGCCACTTGACTGTGGAGGACTTGTTACATCCAATGGATGTCAGAAAGAAGCAAATTCAAATTAAATGTTTGCTGCCTGCAGATAAGGCGGTGCAGAGACAGGGGCTTGTTAAATCGAGCGCTATCTCCTACAGAATTGAGGAAAGGATATTAAAAAACATCTATTATGAGCTTTCACAACATGCCACAAATCCCAGTGTAAAACCCTCCCCAACACACTCGCTCGCTTTCATGAGGTGAGATTCAATTCTGTGTGAGACTGTGGTGGTAGACAAATGATTTAAATACAATGGAACAAGAATAAAGCTGTAAAGACTGAGAAAAGGCCTTACTATATTGTTACAGGTGTGAGGTTGAGAAGTTTGCCAAACTAGCGTATCGACCATATGCTAGCAGAACAATATGAGATTATATATAACAGTGAAAACAGTGAAATAGCATGAATGTGCTTGTTGTGGATAGTTGACAGCAGTGTTAGGACAGTGATCCACTTGAAATGTGCACCTGTGGCCAGCTTTAATTTGACTTCATTTACAACCATAAACTGTGAAGCATGTAGGAATTAAACTCCCGTTAATTCACAACCCAAACGTAATTGTTAAGTGGGTTGATCAGTTTGTTTTCTAGACAGGCGTGGATCATGTGGATCACTTCTACTAATAGGCCAGTGGGATAGGATAGGAAACAGGGAATAGGATAAAAAAAAATCATCTGAGCTGAGTGTGAACTCACACTGTCTGGATATGCACCATGGTTTAACATGTCAAAGGACATGCAACTACTACTAAGCCATGGCTCTGATAAGTGTGACATATAACTGATAGGTCTTTTACATAATCCATATGTCACTGGATCTGACTCTGACAAGAATGCAATTAAATTTACACAGCTTGTCAATGGGATGTGAAAAAAAAGCAAAAAACTTTATCAAAAAGGCACAAACAATAAATTCAGAACAAATAACACATTCCAATGAGTAAAAAAAAAAAAGAAAAAAAAAATCCTTAGGCACAGTCAACCTTTTGAAATCTCACCAATGCTGAATATTTGATTAAAATACAGTAAAAACAATTATACTGTGAAATGGTATTCCACTTTAAAAGAAATGTTTTCCATTTTAATGTATTTTAAAATTAAAATTATTAATGTGATGCCAAAACTGCACCGAGTAGCCATTACTCCAGTTGATAAATTATACAAAGGCATGTTGGCTACTGTATATTGAAAATACTGAAGGGAACTTACTTTGCTTTAAAATGGGATTCTTCCATATAATACTTAAATAAAACAAAGTAAATATTAGATTAAAAACTTCAGTAATAATTAGAACTGTTGCCAAGTAATAAAATTACTAAACCAACTAAAACTGGAAAAATGGGGTAATGTATACATACATATATATACATACATAACAAAAAGTGTGAAACAACTGAAAATATGTCATAGTCTAGGTTCTTCAAAAAGGCCACCTTTTGCTTTGATTACTGCTTTGCACACTCTTGGCATTCTCTTGATGAGTTTCAAGAGGTAGTCACCTGAAATGGTCTTCCAATAGTCTTGAAGGAGTTCCCCGAGAGATGCTTAGCACTTGTTGGCCCTTTTGCCTTCTGTCTGTGGTCCAGCTCACCCCTAAACCATCTCGATTGGGTTCAGGTCCGGTGACTGTGGAGGCCAGGTCATCTAGTGCAGCACCCCATCACTCTCCTTCTTGCTCAAATAGCCTTTGATGCCTTCAGTGTGACTCTAAAATTTCCATAGTCGTGAAAATAAAGAAAACTCTTTGAATGAGAAGGTGTGTCCAAACTTTTGGTCTGTACTGTATATATATAGTGTCTGAGGTGGTAAATATCAAAGCATCAACTGTGAAATCAACTAAATCAAAAGATGTGGGGCATAAATGGTCCTGAATCTCAACAGCTACATGGCTAAATCTCAAATCAAACCTGAAAATTAGCACTAAGAGGACCAACCACATGACATAGACATGATCCACACACACATTTACATGATTACATAGATGTGAATGTCAGCATGCAGAGCAAAGGAGAAGGATTATTTCTAACCATGGGGGAGGAATAATAATCAATGAATTCTCTTTAATGAGCAGAGCACAGACAGTAACTCCAAACAAAAGGTGCTAATCGCAGTGACAGCCTCGTTAGAAAGAGTGTGTTGTTTTAGAGTCGATACTGTATTTAGATGAGACCTGGAAAGTCTGACAATGTTTAATACAATACAACTGAATGGCAAAACAATTACTTAGCACCAAAATTATAAATATATAAACACACACACACACACACACACACACACACACACACACACATATATATATATATATATATATATATATATATATATATATGAAAAATGGAGGTGCAAATAGGCATGGAAAGCAAAGACCTCAGTTGAAATCTATCAGTAATTAGAGAGCAATCCTGTTCCTTATCAGTGAGAATTAATACTAGCTGGTTTAGTCCCGACTGATGGCCTAAAAAGGTGTCTCATGACCAACGTGTCACACAAGAAACATTGCATGATGGGTAAAAACAAAGAGCTTTCTCAAGACCTTCGCAACCTTATTGTTAAAAAAACATATTAATGGCATTGATTACAGAAGGATTTATGTACTTCTGAATGATCCAGAGGAGTAAAAATAATTATCAGAAGAGTTTCAGAAGGACCTGAAATAAGCATGTACAATTGTTTAAAAGAAAACAATGAGTAATTCACTTGTTGGTATAATGTCTAATAGAAAGTATTATTATTTTTATTATTATTTTTTTTTTTAATTGCTGTTTTGTCATTTATTAGTAATTGAAAAAAATATTGCCTACACGGGGGAAAAAAAATATTGGAAAAACGGTGTTCGGTATTTAGCCTTTTGGCCTAGTGTTTAATTTAGTTCAGCTTCGTCTAAGAATTTTGATTTCAGTGCATCTCTATCTAGTACATCTCTACCCCAAGATAAATCTGTAAAGTCTCACATATAGCACTTTCCAAATGCTCACCACAAAAGCAGAGTGCTTATTAAACTCCAAAAATGTTCAACTTCACACCTGAAGTAACAACTTGATGTCTATTGACCTATTAACACTTCATATTATTTCCTGAGTGAGGTCCATAATTACATCACACAGACGAACCCTTAATGAGAACACAATTACTGTCCAACTCTTGCTCTGCTCCAAGTCATCACCGCGAAAGGTTGTACTGCAGATAAGTGGCTATTTATGACTGCCTAAACATTAGGTACACACACTCTCTCAGTGCAGGTCAGAGGTTCAGTCCCTCCATTCAAACCTTGCATAATGAAATACGCTTCCAAAATTAAGCAGTCAAATAATTAATGGCTGCTGTTAAACTTGGAGAGAGGGGGCAACAGAGAGTCATCTGTTTGTTTGTTGCTGAGGGTTCATAAGAATGTTTATGAATTCAGGATGCTTAGAGCTATGTGCCTGTTTGACCCTGTGCCACGCATCAATTCCCTCGAGACCATCTCACTGAATGCCAGGTCAAAATATTGTGTGGTTGTAGGGACATGGACTACATTTTTAATAATACAGTAAAGTACAGAGTCAATACTGCTGTACAGAATAGTTCTGCTGTTGGATAAGAGAAATAAACTAATATGTTGCTTATACTATTTGTCCCCCTGTCTGTCTGTCTGTCTGTCTATCTACTGATAAAAAATGACTTCAAAAAGATCCCAGCACTGAGCCACCATGAAACCCTGTATTTCCTCCTACACACAAATTGTCTTAAAGATGCATTCTGCTATGGACAAACACTGGCTCATACACTACAAACAGTTTAGACTCAAGGGCTTCAATCAAAACTTCAGGGCAGATCGCCAGAAGCACTATCCAGGCACTCAGCCAGTTCTTTAATTGACAGGTACAGTTGAGAACGCAGATCAGCTAAGCCCCTTTCACACTGCACATTGGAGCGGGAAAATTGCTGGAACATTGCCGGGTTGCCTTCTGTGTGAACGCAAACATGTCCAGGGATTGATCCCAGGTCGGGGACCTAGTAACATTGCCGGGTTCAGTCCCGGAACGAGCACTGTGTGAACAAAAGCCAGAACCAATGCCGTAAAGGGTGTGTCGTACTGATGATGATCGTAATCATGTGATCTTTTACCAGGTGTTTCGAAGGCACATCAATGTTCGTGACAAAAAATATGTGCAAACTGTAAAGAAGCAGAGAACAGTTAGCTCCTCACTATCTGCGCTGAAGCTGGGATTGTTCGCCAGCTTAAGTGAAAGTTAACGTTAGTGTTTTCGACTCGTACATTACTTGTACATTACACGTCACATCCTGATGTCACATGTCTTTATGGAACCTTAACCGGATGAGTGTGAATGCACGCACATATTCCAGGTAATCACTGGCAGTGTGAAAGGGGCAAAATCTAACGACCCGGGAACAATTGCCGGGACACATTACCCATGTATTTTCCAGAATCCCAGTATGAAAAGGATAATAAAATGATAATTATAAAAAAGTGTTGTAGTGAACATTTAGCTGGCCTTTAGTTCTTATTCTAACACCCTCTTTTGAGAGGAAACTTCATCAACTGTAATTACAGTACATCTAAAACAATGTAAACAATGTTAAAAATATGATTTTTGGAAGTAGGAAAAAATGCATTGTATACAGTATTTACAATGAGAGACCTTAAATTGACATTACCAGAATTATCTGCATTACACTTTACATTTTCTATGCTTTTGTTGAAATAACTATATTTCTTCATTTTTATTATTTTTTTAAGTAATGTTTAATGCTTTATTTCAGTATCAATGTGCATTACCTTGATGATGTTTATTATTGTGTGAATGACACTATGCACTTTCTATATACTGTATGTAACCTTGGAGCACAAAACCAGTCTTAAGCCGCACAGGTATATTTGTAGCAATAGCCTACAATAGCCTACATGGGTCAAAATAATAGATTTTTCTTTTATGCCAAAAATCATTAGGACATTAAATAAAGATCATGTTGCAAGAATATATTTCCTACCATAAATATATCAAGTAATATTTTGATTAGTAATATGCATCGCTAAGAACTTCATTTGAACTTTAAAGATAATTTTCTCAATATTTATATTTTTTGCACCCTTAGAATACTGACTCATATGACTGGTTTTGTGGTCCAGGGTCACATATAAGTATAGCATATAGGGTCACATATAAGTAGTTTTTCTCCTCGGCTTATGGAAGAGTTTGTGATTAACAGTCATATTGATGTTCACCACCTGTTAAAAACAGATATTATTATTATATTAAAATTATACACTCACCTAAAGGATTATTGGGAACACCTGTTCGATTTCTCATTAATGCAATTATCTAATCAACCAATCACATGGCAGTTGTTTCAATGCAGTTAGGGGTGTGGTCCTGGTCAAGACAATCTCCTGAACTCCAAACTGAATGTCAGAATGGGAAAGAAAGGTGATTTAAGCAGTTTTGAGCGTGGCATGGTTGTTGGTGCCAGACAGGCCGGTCTGAGTATTTACTCAGTTACTGGGATTTTCATGTACAACCATTTCTAGGGTTTACAAAGAATGGTGTGAAAAGGGAAAAGACATCCAGTATGCGGCAGTCCTGTGGCTGAAAATGCCTTGTTGATGCTAGAGGTCAGAGGAGAATTGGTCGACTGATTCAAGCTCATAGTAGAGCAACTTTGACTGAAATAACCACTCGTTACAACCGAGGTATGGAGCAAAGCATTTGTGATGCCACTGCACGCACAACCTTGAGGCGGATGGGCTACAACAGCAGAAGACCCCACCGGGTTTCACTCATCTCCACTACAGATAGGAAAAAGAGGCTACAATTTGCACAAGCTCACCAAAGTTGGACAGTTGAAAACTGGAAAAATGTTGCCTGGTCTGATGAGTCTCGATTTCTGTTGAGACATTCAGATGGCATAAACAGAAGGAGAACATGGATCCATCATGCCTTGTTACCACTGTGCAGGCTGGTGGTGGTGGTGTAATCGTGTGGAGGATGTTTTCTTGGCACACTTTAAGCCCCTTAGTGCCAATTGGGCATTGTTTAAATGCCACGGCCTACCTGAGCATTGTTTCTGACCATGTCCATCCCTTTATGACCACCATGCACCCATCCTCTGATGGCTACTTCCAGAAGGATAATGCACAAAGCTTGTATCATTTCAAAATCACAAAGCTCAAATCATTTCAAATTGGTTTCTTGAACATGACAATGAGTTCACTTTACTAAAATGGCCTCCACAGTCAACAGATCTCAACCCAATAGAGCATCTTTGGGATGTGGTGGAACGGGAGCTTCGTGCCCTGGATGTGCATCCCACAAATCTCCATCAACTGCAAGATGCTATCCTAAAAATATGGGCCAACATTTCTAAAGAACGCTTTCAGCACCTTGTTGAATCAATGCCACGTAGAATTAAGGCAGTTCTGAAGTTGAAAGGCGAAGGCTAAAACAAGGAGGCGCGGGCGAGAAAGCGGGGGTGAGCACAGCAGAATTAAAAATAAACAATATATGGATATATACAATATGTCAAAATCCATATCGTGTTTAAAAAAATCTCGATATATTTTAAATATCGAGATATCGCCCACCCCTAAATATATATATATACAGTACAGACCAAAATGACCATGAAAATTGTAAATTCACACTGAAGGCATCAAAACTATGAATGACCACATGTAGAATTATATATGGAATTATATACATCATAAAAAAGTGTGAAACAACTGAAAATATGTCATATTCTAGGTTTTACAGGCTTGAAAAAAAAAAAACTAAAAAAAAAAAAAATAATAATATATATATATATATATATATATATATATATATATATATATATATATATATATATATA
The DNA here is from genome assembly GCF_003368295.1 of Carassius auratus. Taxonomy (NCBI): domain Eukaryota; kingdom Metazoa; phylum Chordata; class Actinopteri; order Cypriniformes; family Cyprinidae; genus Carassius; species Carassius auratus. Next base: position 15,955 of record NW_020526490.1, on the reverse strand, counting down.
TATATATATATATATACAACTCTCTAACCATTAGGCCACGACTTCCCCATATATATATATATTTTTAGCCTGTAAAACCTAAACTGTTGCTACCATACTTTTTATGTTATGGAGCTGGCATGCACAGCTGCCGGTATTTTACTGTAAATGTTACAGGCTCAAGGTTTCAAAACCAGTTTTATATTGGCGTGATATTTACAGTAAATGACAATTGTTTTAAGTTGTTCCATATATCAACGTTAGATATTATACTATTTAATCATCAGTGTATAAATGTTCCATGAATCACATGTGAACCCTGCCATAAGATGCTTGCTGTGCACAGATCTGCATTCATTTTTATGTTAGATTGATAAATGAGGCCCAATGTTCTGTTATGCTGGTTTGCTTTGCTTTATTACGGTAAAAACTTGATGCTTAGTAGGAGCAATATTAAAATAATGTTTTCTCTTTCATCTGTGGAACACAAGTAGATGGATGAGGGATAAGCGGATGGTAACTTTAACTGTAAACCTCAAAAAGGCATCAGTTTTGCTTACAGACCATATGACTAATGTTTTATATTCTGTTCTTAAGTCAAAAATGTCTTTGTTTATAAGCATAGTACATTTGAACAATGTGAAGGAGCTCTCATATACAGTGGGCTAATGGTTAGAGAGTTGAACTTGTAACCTGAAGGTCGTATGCTCGAGTCTCTGTTCTGGTAGGAGTTGTAGGTGGAGGGGAGTTAATGAACAGTGCTCTCTTCCACCCTCAATATCCATGGCTAAAGTCCCCTTGAGTAAGGCACTGAACTCCCAGTAGCTCCCCGGGTGCTGGATATATAGCTACCCACTCCTCCGGGAGTGTGTTCACTTCTCACTGCTGTGTGTGTGCACTTGGATGGGTTAAATGCAGAGCACCAATTCCCAGTATGTGTCACCATACTTGGCAAATGTCACGACTTTCACTTTAAAACACTCTCCACATTTTGATAACCACTGCTCTACACTACGTTTGGAAATTATTATATGGTGTTTCAGTTCCCTTTATTTCATTTTTTAGTATGTGTGTGAAGTCAGCAAATTTCTTACTTTCTATGGATCCATTGAGGAAAGAGCTTTTAACCTAAGTATAGTTAGCTGTGATATTGCCGATGCTGGTGAGTCATGATATAGAGCTGGGCTTCAATTGAAATTCAGACAAATGCACTCTCTCTTTCTCTCTTTCATAAAGTGATGCCAATCTGTTCAACTATGTGTAGCGGCAGATAGAGCCAAGCACAGTATGCCAGACTACTTGTTGATTACTGGCTCAGGAAATTACAAGCAGCCCAGGACTGCAAGAGAAAGTAAATTACACAATGAGAGGTTTCATTGTGGAAGAAACTTACTTTAAGCAAAGCAAATGATATATATTCTCATGTTGGTAGTGGCAGCCAATAAAACAAGAAAAATAAATTATGCAGGTCTTATGACCAGGTATGTAATAATATATACAATATTAAGGAAAGTTTAGACCAAAATAAATTAGATTTAAATACTGTATCTTATTTCCATGAGAGTCCAAATTTACACCAAACATTGCAAATGTCATTCTGCCGCTAGTCAAATGGCCATCAATTTCAATTTGTTGAAGTGTCATTCTAGCAGCCTCGAGGGGAAATGCCCGTGAGCGATGTCTAGTGATACACGCCTCTTCACCTTTTCATCCCACTCTGAGTATCATGGCTCAAAGCAGGAGGTGAAGGTGATGCTCGTTTACCATCTTTGATGGAGTGTCAGATCAATAAAGCAAATACTGAGAGTTTATGCGCAAACGCCTGGAACATTCAAATGAGAGAAACAGCAGAGGCGCTCCATTTATCAGCATGACTGGATGGAACTTTGACATGGCAAATTGGTAGATTCTATCTAACAACCTCATGTAGATTTATTTATATGCTGTTTTCACGCTGTTTGCAGAAGTGATCTCTTAAAGTCGAGATGAAATCAAAACAGACCTTCATTAACTGCATTTCTTGATCTTATTGTGAGCGATTCATGCTGTTCCAAAGAAAACAATGTTTGTCTTTGTAATCGTCAATCAAAATGTAATTACTTGCTGTTCTTCTGAAAAGACTTGCTGATTCATTAATATAATATAATATGCATGGTATATATTATACACTGGAAGGCCATTTCTAGTGCAGAGAGAGGGAGATGATTTTCATAATGACTTCACTTTTTATTCATCAACTTTAAGTTCTTATTATCAATTGTGACATTAACTTATAATTATGATAGAATCTTATCAAATTTGTCTCATAATTATGATTTAGTATATCATAATTTTGACCTTTTGTCTCATAATTATGACAATATTGCATAATTGCCACCTACATCATGACTGTGTGGCAGAAAGGGATTCCATACAACTCAACAAGCAAGGTCAATTACAGGTCTAAGCAGATTCACCTAATCAAATGAGCACAACTGATTGAGTCTTCTCTTTATGCTGTTCTCTGTGTTCCTGAAAATGTCTCTTTTTTCAAGCATTAACTGCAAGCTGTGTTCTTTATGCCTTCGAAAGATATTTTATTTCCTGAGATGTCTGTAATTTTATGTTATATTTAAATCAGGTCAAGGTCCAGTTCCCTTTCAGTCGGTCACTCTTGACGTCACGTCGGTGCCCGACAAATTGGAATTAGAATTGCGATATCCCAATTCGTTGGTCACCAACATGACGTCTACGTTCCCTCCAATAATCACAGCATAGCAAGTGTGAAACTCAGATAACCACACACAAAAACACCACACAAAGTGTTCAGTTTAAGCATAACAGACTGACATTAAAGAAACTATTATGTTAGCAAGCGAGCTGCACGGCAGGATTGTGTATTGCTTAGAAGTGATGAAAGAAAATAGAAATTAAAAACAAATAGCAGAATGTCAAAGCCTGGCATGAGGACACATTTAGGATCCTAACAATAGCTGACAGCTGTTTTGTGTGCTGTGGGGGGAGTTTTGGATTTCATCATTCTCACTGTTCAGTGCAATACATGTGCGGAGAACATCAAAGAACACAAAAGAGTGTGTGTGAAAAAAAAACTTAGAGGCTTTGTGAAGTTGCTGTCTGCTTTGATCTGGACAGAGAATAGGATTGCCAAACTGATATGCTTTGAGGCGGACCCTAAAAAGATGCTGTAATTGGACAGACGACTGGCAGCAGCGCAACAAGAGCTGCAAGGTCACGGCAAACAGCAGCTCCGTTAAAAAGCGGGCACGGAGAGGACCGAATGACTGAGATTTTATAAAAATAGTGTGAATAAAACATTGAGTAAAAAAAAATAAAAATTGATGAGAATAAACTAGTGACTGCATTAAATGAATTTGAGTTTGAAGGGTATTACACTTAATAAACAAAAATGGATGGCTTCTTAAAATACAAATCTGTGATCCTGTGGAATTTAATTCGGTGCTAAAACAACAGACAATAAGTGCAAGTAAGTTTAAAACCATTTATTGAAGTGATTAATCAGTGATGTAAAGCTTGTGTGTGGTCAAAAGGTCACATCTTAGATATCACAAGAAAAGTATCTTAACCAACCAAGTGCATTTAACTGTAGCAGGTGGATCTCTGTCTCTTTGATATTGTGTGAACGACTAAGAAACATGTATGCACAGATGTTGTTAGAAACTGTTCTCATCTTTGCTAGTTCGCTACATGCTTTGATAAACAGCAGATAGGCTAAACTATAATAAAATATGCCACAATCTGACGAAGCACATTTAGATGTATTATATTCTATCTTAAAAAGTGTAATCATGTCAGAGATCATAAAATATTTTGCCGCCTGTAACTGAGACAAGTAATAAAGTGGCAAATTTATTAAATGCATAATAATTGTTGGTGTTTTCCCAATGTTGCAACAGAGACTTGACACTCCAAGAAACATTTTGTTTGTTTGTTTGACTTTAATAGTCTAGGACAGTGTAGAAGTAACAGGAAGCAAAGTGGGGGGCAGGATTGGGAAAGATCATCAAGTCGGGATTCGAACCCGAGACACCTGTAGTACAATGGCGCTATATGTAGGCTATCGGCATCTCATGTCATTTTTGTCTGTTTCACACACATGCAAGGCATATCTGCAGCGGACTACACAAAAGCTGTAATTTTCAGGTCACTTAATTGATTATTTTCTTTAATAACATGAATGGAACTGTAAAATGGGTTTCATGAATTGGATATTAATAACTATAACCGACTCATCATCATGTAATTTGCATGAAAAGAGGGGCTACATTTATAACCAAGTGGAAATTAATCTACATGGAACTGAACTTAAATGCTAAACTGTGGCTATAAGCAATACATTTTGTGAGTCTGTAGCTTGTGTCAAGTCCAACAGACCTTCTTGCTTTCTTTTTTTCTCTATAAAAAATGGGTAAGTAGTTCCATCAAATATTTTATGTTGTGCTGTAAAACCGAACATACTTCACTGAACCTCATTGAAATAGCCTATATTCACAAAATAACCTCTTTTTTTAAAAACAGGATAAAAAAAGCAGGAACCATCAAAATCAAAAGAGAAAAACAAAAGGTTGCCCACTGCTTAGAGTCTCTCCTTAAGCCATTAGTTCATATTTGCATAAAACTGAATGGTGAATTTGAGGTTATACAGAATTCGCTTCCCTCTCTCTTTCTCTACCTAGCCAAAATCTTTTCCTGCTTTGATTTATCTAATGCATGTGCCTCGCTAAGTACTTCAGCTGCGTCTCATTCTGAAAAGTGCAGGGTTCACACAAGCCCCTTATCTACTGGAAGTGAGAGAAAATGCTTTTCGCTAGTGGCACTGCATGTGGAACTGTGGAAATGACAAATGCAGTCTGTTCTGAACGGGTTTAAGACAGGCAAAGCGGGACTGCTGCTGGCCCCTCTTGATGCATTACAATCCTGTTTCACTCCCACCATGCTTTGTGGTGAGCAGCAATGTTTTGTGTGTGGTAAAGGCCTCATCAAATTCATTGTGTCTGCAGAAGTGGACAGTTTTAGCTTGAACAGAACAACAGAGTCAACTACAGCCCTATTCACTGGCCTACTTAATTCAAGATCAATTTCTAGCATAATGGCTGGCCATTAAACATTCATGGGGTCGTTTCAAAATATCCCAAAAGGGCTGAAGATACAATAGAGTCCAAAATTCTGGGAGCATTTGTGAAAACTGCTTTTATTTTGCATTTGTATATTTACATACTGTACATATTTTTGAAAATTGCATTGAGGAATTAAATGCAAATTTCTTAGTTTGAGTCCCATGCTGTCATTGAACCAAAATCAAAATGAATGCCAATTAATAAATCCTTAATAATCTTACTTAGGCATGTCACTGATATGATATTGCATTCTTAATAAGAATCCTTCTGCTTGGGAAATAAGGTGGAAGAGCCTGATGACACTTGAGCTGATCAATAGCTCTGCTAGAATCAATAACTCTGATCAATGCCATCATGCATCGAGCACCATTCCACTGCACAAGAGATCAGTATCTATAAAAACACTTAGCGACACTCAGAGATATATCACTAAACAACTCTTTACTCGACAGTGGTTTCCAGTATGGATTTAGGCTAATCTTTCTATTATCTGTTTCAGTCAAATGATGCAGTTAAGCTGCCCTAAAAAGACATGTTCCCACTGCTCATGCATACAGTAATAAAAACGCCTTAAATCAATAACAGTTTGTAATAAATTATCATCTTTCAACATTTGTCTGATATACTGTATAATCACTTTCTAGTCTAGTTTGAATCAACTGAAACTGTAGTATTATATTTATCACTACTACTGTAATATAATGAATATTATAATATATTATTTGCATTGCATGTTATACAGTAGAAAAATAATTTAATGATTAATATTTTGTTTTTGTTTATTTTTTTTTCTTTCTTTCTTTCTTTATTTTGGTATGTATGTATGTATTTATTTTTTTATTTTTATTTTTTTGTCCCAGTATAGCAATTAATACTTTGTTTACATTGTTCATACTGAAACAACAAACTGAATCATTCTTTAAAATCTACAGGCCACTTTAGGTGTATAAAAATATGTTTTATTCTTTTATATGATTTTTGCTGTATTTTAGAAAACTGTAGAGTGTGGAGGTGAACATCCATTAAATCTTAGTAGCTATATTTTTTTTTCTTCTTTTTTTTTTTTTTGCTGACATCTTTTGGAAAGGTACAGGTAAGTACAGCATTATTAGCCCATCAGTCCATGACAGCACACCCTGCATGTTCAGGTTTCCTTATCATTAGTAGCTTACTTGTTAACAATTCCACTTAATGAGAAACTGGACTTTCACAGTGGTTTCTTTCAGGGGGTGGGGGATTCATAATGCAGACTGGTTGGTAGTTTGAAAGGCTATTATATTAATTTATATTATAAATGTTAAATGTAGAGAAAGAAAGAAAGAAAGAAAGAAAGAAAGAAAGAAAGAAAGAAAGAAAGAAAGAAAGAAAGAAAGAAAGAAAGAAAGAAAGAAAGAAAGCTGCCTGTTCAGTTGGGGTTTAAAAACACTTAGTATTAACATTATCAGTTTGATTGCACTTACACTGTTGGATACGAGCAAAACTTGAACTGAAATGGGCTGGATTATGATATTATTGTCTTCTGTAGAGCTGCTTTACATGAATCCAATTTGTTTCATAATTGACAAATTTTGCAGCATCGATTAAGTTATTGAACTGCATTGAATCAACATTGAACTGTCTCCAGCTAATAGCCACACTATTGCCTTTTGTAGAACTGCTTATAGCTTATCTAAACTTGTTTAATAATTGATGAATTTAGTTAACAGATATTGAAGTAAACATCTGAATGGAGCAGATTAAAAACACTGTTGTCTTGCTGCTTTACAGCATAATTTGAATGTGTCTCTTTTTTGGTGAAGTTTGCATTAGAGCTGTAATCGGGCCTTAAAAGTCTGCTTTAAAATCAGTTGGGTCCAAAACAACACTGGACCCTTTTAACTTTCACTGCAACAAAATATTATCAAAAAATGGCATTGGTGTTACTCAGAAGAAATAAAGTGGTACAGGTATAGAACTTTTAAGAATCCCTTAAGATCACACATTAAACTTTCTTAACATGTACGGTGCATTATAATGATTAACATGATCTTAAATTGATTTTCCCTCCAAAAAATGTACTGCATAAGTTTTTTTTTTTTTCTTCCTGTCATGAGTGCATCATTAAACAAAACATAACACAACAAGGCACTGCCCTGGTATATTCACAAACTCCATGTGGTTTACAATAATGTCTCGTCACACCCGCACACTGTCCTTTCACCACAACACAGCTTTAATGAGACACCCAAGACATGTGTGTCATTATAATAGCAACTCAAACCCTCAAATCCTGTTGCAACTCTAAAAAGATATGCCAACACATGCTTGCAAGATGTGGGCTCAGTCCATTTTGTAATATTCAAGTACAGTTTGTCAAACTAATGTAGAGTCCATTATTTTAAATGATAGATAGATAGATAGATAGATAGATAGATAGATAGATAGATAGATAGATAGATAGATAGATAGATAGATAGATAGATAGATAGATAGATAGATAGATAGATAGATAGATAGATAGATAGATAATACTTGGAATAAAGCATATAAATTGCATCACAAGTTACAGCATATAACATGCAGATTAACACCATAAGGGTGACTAAATGATGTAAGAACTATTCCTTTATTAATGTGTGCCAGTAACTCCACTCACTGTGCTTTTAAATGATCAGTGTCCCAGGTTATTTTTCTGCACATAAATCAATACGCTAGCTTTTCAGGTGACAGTGTGCCTACATATTTGAACTGTATAATCTTGAGATGACTGCTTGTATATGACTTCCAAGATGACTATAAATGCGAGTCCTCTCCCATACTCTAAATTCAAAGCGAGGTATCAGCTGGGATGGGCTGCTATGTTTATTATGATTACATGGTGACAGTGATGTATCCACTATTGGGCATAAATCGTCTCCGTCACCGCCACGAAGAGCTCGAGGGACCGAATGCAAATCACTCCCGGCGCAAGTGCTGATATCATCAGTGAGGGTGCTCTCATTACAGAGACACAGTTGGAAATGAAAACAAGAACGTCATTGTTCTGTACCAAACTCTGACCTCAATCTGAAAGTAATCAAAAATAGAAATATACAAGGGTAGTTTATGATGCAGCAGACTGACTTTTGGTCTGATTTTGGATTATTTTCCATTCATTTCTCTACAAGGGGTCCCCGTATCTTTAATAATTAATTTGCCATCATGGTTGTGGTTGAGTTGCAGTACTGCTTCTTACCTCCGGGGAGTGTTTCTCACAGCACATTTAGTGGAGGGCAAAACCTCACTGCACGTGCAAAACTTTCCCCCTCACACATGAAGATCCTGTCAAGAGTAGAACATTTTCACTGTTTGTCCCAGATAAAAAAATAAAATAATAAAACACTATACCTCCCCTAAGTAGGGCATGTCCTAGTTAAAGTGCAATGCTAGTATCCATTCAGTTGTTGTAGTTGTATGTTTAATACAATGTGATTAAAATTGCACTTTAAAAGATCTATTTTTACTTATAGATTTTGTCATTTGTATATATATATATATATATATATATATATATATATATATATATATATATATATATATATATATATATATATATAAACTAATATACTTACATATACTAAATATAACTTAATATACTATATAATAGACACACCTTCCCATTCAAATATTTTTCTATATTTTCATGACTATTAAAATTACATAGCAAATGTCTTCTGGCCCAGATCCGGGCCAAACAATCACTTTTCCTTCGGCCCAAGTACTGTCAAGAATGACGACCCTGACGTGGCCCAGAACTGGATTAAAGACTAGGACATGGGCAATAACCGGCCTGAATCTCAGCCAGTTAATCACCTATAACTGGCCCTGAACTGGGACAAAAGAGGTTTTATTAGTGGTACCAATTCCCAGCCTTAAGTAAATCAGAATCCCCAAATCTGAGCCACACCTGAGCTTTATATAGCCCAGACCCAAACATAATTTTAAAATATAATATTATTGCCTTGTATATTACTATAATCACAATTATTTATTTTGTGACATGCTTTGGTAAACCAGACAGCAACATAGTGTTGGTCCAAATCCAGTCCACATCTGGCCTGCGTGAAATCCATGCAGGCCACATGTGAGCCAGATCTGGGACGACACTGCTTGCTGTCTGGGAATGTACACACTATGGAACTATTCCAATAAAGTACGTTAAAATGAATATATGCAAACATCCACATCGGTGTAATAAGATGCATTTTAACTCCTGCTTTCACGCTTCTGTAATTAAGTTGGCTTGAGAGAGCCAACTTACTGATATTCTATTTAAACTTATTATTATTATTATTATTCTTCTGAGACTAAAATTTTCAACTGCTACTCCTCCTAGAGCTTTAACTCTACAGACTCCAAACTCAGCCCAGATCTTCAAACTGATCTGAAGTTAGTTGCTATATCTTTTTAGACTGATCGGACTTATACTTTTCATAAAACTGAAGATTAAAAATCATAAAAACTCCCATAGACTTGCATTGAAAAGCCTCTGCTCAACTGAACATTCCGTCAAACTCCAACTGTCAAAAATTCAAATCTAAACACACTGAAGCCCATTAAACTCATAGTCTATGTACTATGTACATATTCTATGTACTATTACTAACCCATTCAAACTCATTCAAACTCATCATATCTATCTATCTATCTATCTATCTATCTATCTATCTATCTATCTATCTATCTATCTATCTATCTATCTATAATCTGTCTGTTTCTAATCTATCTATCTATCTATAATCTGTCTGTTTCTAAACTATCTATCTATCTATAATCTGTCTGTTTCTAATCTATCTATCTATCGTTTCTAATCTATCTATCTATCTATCTATAATCTGTCTGTTTCTAATCTATCTATCTATCTATATATCTATCTATCTATCTATCTATCTATCAATCTATCTATCTATAATCTGTCTGTTTCTAATCTATCTATCTATCTATAATCTGTCTGTTTCTAATCTATCTATCTATCTATCAATCTATCTATCTATCTATAATCTGTCTGTTTCTAATCTATCTATCTATCTATCTATCTATCTATCTATCTATCTATCTATAATCTGTCTGTTTCTAATCTATCTATCTATCTATCTATAATCTGACTGTTTCTAATCTATCTATCTATCTATCTATCTATCTATCTATCTATCTATCTATAATCTGTCTGTTTCTAATCTATCTATCTATAATCTGTTTCTAATCTATCTGTCTTTCTTCTGACTGTTTCTATCTATCTCCATTAAACTCATAGTCTATGTACTATGTACATATTCTATGTACTATTACTAACCCATTCAAACTCATTCAAACTCATCATATCTATCTATCTATCTATCTATCTATCTATCTATCTATCTATAATCTGTCTGTTTCTAATCTATCTATCTATCTATAATCTGTCTGTTTCTAAACTATCTATCTATCTATAATCTGTCTGTTTCTAATCTATCTATCTATCGTTTCTAATCTATCTATCTATCTATCTATAATCTGTCTGTTTCTAATCTATCTATCTATCTATCTATCTATCTATCTATCTATCTATCTATCAATCTATCTATCTATAATCTGTCTGTTTCTAATCTATCTATCTATCTATAATCTGTCTGTTTCTAATCTATCTATCTATCTATCAATCTATCTATCTATCTATAATCTGTCTGTTTCTAATCTATCTATCTATCTATCTATCTATCTATCTATCTATCTATCTATCTATAATCTGTCTGTTTCTAATCTATCTATCTATCTATCTATCTATAATCTGACTGTTTCTAATCTATCTATCTATCTATCTATCTATAATCTGTCTGTTTCTAATCTATCTATCTATAATCTGTTTCTAATCTATCTGTCTTTCTTCTGACTGTTTCTATCTATCTATCTATCTATCTATCTATCTATCTATCTATCTATCTATCTATCTATCTATAATCTGACTGTTTCTAATCTATCTTCTGACTGTATCTATCTATAATCTGTTTCTAATCTATCTATCTATCTATAATCTGTCTGTTTCTAATCTATCTAGCTATCTATCTATCTATCTATAATCTGTTTCTAATCTATCTATCTATCTATCTATCTATATATTTATCTATATGTCATATTTAATGTGTTTAAATTAAAAATAAAACAAAATATCATTGCTGTGATATATTATGTTATTAGTGAACTTCTAAAATCTGCATAATTTTATTTACCTTTATAAAGGCATATTTTTACCTTCACAGATGTATGCATCATCTCTCATTTCAAATTATTACAATACAACTGTTTTGACACCATTGAGATTCATGTTATGAATAGACTAAACATTTTAAATTTTCTTCTAAGTTTATGTATGCAAAAGAAAGACAAACTCAGGTAATTATGCTGAAAATATAATTTTATTTAGTTTATGCCCATCTGGATCGCACTTAGTCTGGAACCTCACCCTTAAGCATGACAAACTGGAGAGAAAAGCTCCAGAATGACTTACGCTTGGGATCACTGGAACACACAAGCCTTTCCACCACGTCAAGGTGGCGATCCTTGGAAAGGACATTCACTCTCCATTCATTCTTTATCTAACACACTCATACTCTCTCTCTCTCTCTCCGCTCTCTCTCTCTCACACACACAAACACCCCTTCCCTATTTAACACATTCACACACACATGCACACATGAAATAAACACAGAATGCGATGTTTAGTAATATACACTGAATTTGATTGTATTCTATTTGTATTTCTCAAAATCATTAAATAAAGTTACAAAAGTGTGAGAGATCTATGCAGGCTTTTATATGTGATGTATTTATTCTAAAACACAATACACAGGATCATGATAGCTGTAATATGTCTGTAGAACTCCTGCTCTTACGTTTGAGTGTGCACCACTTACGAAAAAAGTATCCAGAAAGAGTGTTGTTTTCTGTTGTACCGGTGCTGATTAGCTGATTGTATCCTTTATCTTCAAACAGATTGAGAATAGGTTTGTTGTGATGAGACAGCTGATCTTCATTAAAGTCTCCACACACTATAATGGGCCTATAATCCATGATCTCCAGAGATGTCAAGAGGGCATTCAGGTTTGCCAAAAATTCTGCTAAATTATAACTGGGTGGTCTGTAAATCACTGCAAGAAGTGCTTGTTTGGGGGCTTTTATCTTCAAAACCAAATATTCCAGGTCAGTGACATTCTGTATATACATCAGAGGAGAAACTTGAAAGTTGTTCTTCACATAAATTGGCCACTCCACCACCTTTCTTATTTGCCAAATGGGCGTAGTTTGTGTAGGATGCATGTCTGTTGCGTTTGTACATGGTGTATCCATCCAGCTGGAGGTATGCAGGAACAGCTGAGCCTGACAGGTGTGATTCGGTGAGACACAAAACATCAGCCAGTAAAAGTTCATGATGGCATTTCAAATCATCTAAATGACACTCCAGTCCCTCTGTGTTATGATGAATGATTTTAAGAGCAGAATTTATTTTTGAATCTTGTACAATGTGAAGGATGGGTTGAATATTCTGAAAATCTGCTTTTGTCATTTCTCCAAGGAGGCATTTATCTCTGGATCACAGAAAATTTTATTTTCATCAAGTCAGTAATGTGCAGTCCGCTGAGTGTTGTTGTTCTGCTGAGTGCAACATATGCCATGCCTGATTCAAATATGCGCTTCAGAGATACAACAGCACAATCTGTTTGTCCATTCCTTGGACTTTATGGATTGTGCAAGCAAAAGCAAGTTTCATGGGGAATTGCCTTCGAACTGTTCCTTTTTTTTTTTAGTGGTTCCTCTGACCTCTCAATATAGACAATATTGTCATCTCCATCGGGTGCTATGTTGCGATGTTTCTGTCCAGCAGTCACATTATCTAGATGAAGACCAATTGATTGAACAACAGGAACACCACCTCGAGTTTGAGCTGTTATTTTTGCAACATTGCCAAAAAGTTCCATTAACCAGACCATCTTCTACATCAATATTTCTAGTAAGCATCACACGTGCACCATAGCAATCTGTAGTGTATCAATTAGATCATGTTTGTCGCCTTTTAATGGAACAGCTTGCCTTTTCATCTCACCTGTTCGTGGATCTTTTTTATAGTCATGCGCATCAAGGTTAATGATATCTGAAAAGCGCGAGGATATGGCTTCAGAATTATGACTGTCTACTTCTTTATTAGTTGCATAGATGTGTAATGCATCAATAGGGACACTCTTCAGGGGATGATCTTATGACCGCTTCTAACATGCACTTGTCTGCATCAGTCAGTTTTGCTTGCTTCTGTTTCACCCTCAGACGATTGAGTAGCTCAGCATATGCAAGATCATCTCTCTGCCTCATTATCTGTGTCAGTGTTATCATTTGAAAATGATCTCTCCAGAAGTCCAGCACATGGTCCTCATATACACAGAGTGGTTTTGCTCTTCCAAGTGGTGGCAGCTGGAAAAAATCACCAACAGCGAGTATGGACAATCCACCAAAAGGTTTCTGGTTTCCTTTAATCTGTTGCAGTCTCCAGTTCACATATGCAAACAACTGTTTTGACACCATTGAGAATTTCATCAATAATTAAAATATGTGCATTAGAAAGGTCCGCCCTCATTTCATCCAAGCTGTTTCCCAGGCCTTGGTAAGGAGGCTTCAAGCTTCTTGGGAGCTTCAAAAGACAGTGCAGTGTTTTACCGAGATATTAAAGGCTGCAGTGCCTGTGAATGCGGTTAAAAGAACAGTAGGCTGTGAAATGTCAGTATTGCTCTCGCATGCATGGAAGCCTACGCAGGATTTTGGATGCTTCTGCATAAATAGATTTAATAACGTGTGATTACCAACTCCGGCTCCTCCATTCAAAAAAATACAGAAATGGTTGTGGGCTTTCACCAGAAACACATCTTTTGCACCAATCTCGCCACAGCATAAAATATGGAAGCTTGTGTTTGATTCAAGCTCTGATACATTCTGCGAATCTGAGCATGATTTAGCTGGGTAACTTCCATGAGTGGCATAGCTGTGTTACTGACAGAGGTAGATGCTGTGTATTCAGGAACGTCTTCTTGCTCATTCACTTCATTAGGATCAGTGGGTTCACGCTCCATAATGCTCTCCAATCTGATCATTTCATTTGCAGGTGCCAGTGTAGTCCATGCATCTTCAATTGGCCCATTCTGTTCAAAATCCTCGATTGCTTTTTCTATACGCCTCATTATGTTTTCATATTTCTTACGGTTTTCATTCACAATGTCGAACACACGCTGTAGTTCATCAGTGCTGGTAGTTTTACTGAAGCAAATGCATAAAATGATTCATATGTGGAGAATCTTGTGGACTTCAGCTGTTCATCTCTGCGATATGGTAGGTAAAGTTTTAGAAGAGTTCCATAGAATTTTTCTGGATGTTTTTCTTGTGAAAAACGAGCAAATCTAATAACAGCAGGCTTTCCCCTTGTTCTTTTCTGTATGCGTCCCATATTTTTTTGAAGTGGCAAAACATTTTTACCTTTTGTCTGTCCTCCATAAACAATGCGGTATTCACTTGCAAATTCTGCCAGGCACATGTTCTCAAATTCAGGCCTATTGGGTCTTGCCTTGTACTTGTCTGGCAATCCTGTCATCCCACACATTCTCCACATCATCATCCATGGTCTGTAAGTACCTCATTGGTAAACTCATCTTTACAGCATTGTCATCAGTGGGTATGAAAATGACAGAACGCGATGATGATTTCAATTTCAGACTGCATGTGCGAGCGACTGCCTCTTGAGCGCTGACTTCTCTGTTCTTTGAATAGCATTCATGACCTGTTTCATGCACTCACGGTCAGACAGGTTATCATGGCTTGAGTCTTTTACCACTCTCTTCAGGTAGTCACTCATCTCATGTTCAGATTTTGAAATGTACGAGAGCATGTACATGATACAGCTGTAGGGGTTCAGAATGAACTGTATGTCCATGTTTGCATTCCAAGCTCTTAATAACATTGGATTGTAGCCATTTACCCAGCAGTCCTGTGGTTGTCTCTCCATAACTATTAAACTTGATGTAGACAGCACCTCGATATGTTTCCTCATACTCTTCATAAGTCATGTTTGCTTGATTCAGTAGCTGTGTAATGGTTTCAAAACTCTGACTTGAGTCATTCAGTAGATCCCACACCTTCTGTAGCTGTCTTTTGCAACGGTGCATAATCTCTTTCCTCTGATCCATTCTCATCATCAGAATTTTCTGCAGGAGGAGGTCTGGGGCGGGTATTGTGGTTCTGTTAATGGGTGGTTTAGGAAATCCAAATCTGCAGTGCTTCTTGTTCTTTTTACAGGATTTGGAGTGATTACGGCTGTGCATCTGTACTTCACTTACAATTCTGTGCAGTTCTGGGTCTTTGTTTGGATCTGGTAATTTGCATGATATATATTTATCAATGAAATCACAAACATCCCTGATCTTCATCATTTTCGAATTCTGGGGCATCTTTCACCCAAAATAAGCAGTGAATGTGCGGAGACCCACGTAACTGAAATTCTACTCTGTAAAAAAAGTCAATTACCTCAACCGATAGGCCGAGCGGGTGACATGATTAGATCCCTCATTAAGGCTTCAACACGTTTTTCAAACATGCGCATGGCTGTGACTGGGGTTGCTTCTCAGGATTTCACATTTTTTCAGACCAGTCTAATTCATCAAAGTTCACAGTTTCACCTTGTTGTGCTTTAATAGCAGTAATCACTTCAGGCCATCTCATCTCAGCAGCACTAAATGTACAGAAAAACGTGGGAGTGCCCAGTTGTCTCAACATAGCAAATAAGTCACGCATAGTTTTCTCCCAGTATGCTG